>NW_028174875.1:321857-396857 GCF_963971535.1 Notolepis coatsorum
GCAGTCCGGATATTTTGCTACCTTGTGACTGGTAGCTGGATGCAGCTAACGATGGTATGGACTGTTTAAACGTTACTGGAGTTTCTTTTTGAGTGGATTTAAAAGAAGTGGATTATGGCTTGTTCAACAACAACAACAACAACAACAACAAGCCTTGTTGTGGACTGGACAGCTGAATATCTCGCCCCATTCAACTCTTGTGATGGTAAGTAAGTCTTGTAACGATAGCTTGGATGTGTGTGTCTGTGTGAGAGAGAGAGATAGAGGGGGATACTAACTAATTAATTTCGCCGCGGGGGGGGCATAATCACCCGGACAATATAATGGTAACTTGTTTAAAATGACAAGATATACATCTGTGATTATTATTGGATGGATCAGAGAGAGAGAGAGAGAGAGAGAGAGAGAGAGAGAGAGAGAGAGAGAGAGAGAGAGAGAGAGAGAGAGAGAGAGAGAGAGAGAGAGAGAGAGAAAGAGAGAGAGAGAGAGAGAGAGAGAGAGAGAGAGAGAGAGAGAGAGAGAGAGAGAGAGAGAGAGAGAGAGAGAGAGAGAGAGAGAGAGCTGTGCGTGTTTGACTGACTGTGATCATATATTGATTGTTGGCAATGGTGATAGTTGTACTCTACCTACTTAAATATTCGCCAATGCATGCCTTGGTACATGTTTGCAAAATGTTTGGTATAGCGCCCCCCCCCCCTGGAGAAGAATTCACCAGCCGCCACTGGTACAGAGTGGTTTCAACACAGACTGGACTGCTGCTTTTAAACAGGAGACAATGCCTTAATGGCTCACTTAACAAAACAGTTGCTACTGGTAAATAGGAAACAGTCCCTTAAAGGAAAACTCCAACATTTTGGGAAATTAGCTTATTTAACATCTTCCCTGGAGTTAGACAAGAAGATACATACCTTTTTTGTCTCTGTGCGCATTTAGCTTTGGGAACAGTAGCTCCATTAGCGTAGCTTAGCTTCATCACTGGAAGTGGGGGGGGGGGGCAATAACCTGACGTTCCCTACAGAGTCCTACAGTCACCAAATACACTCAAAATACAACTCCAAAACGTTCCTGTAAACATGTTGTGACCTGTGTATTTACCACGTGGAGAAATACAAAATAATTTAATTAGACAATTACGTTTTATAAGCAAATATACTCTGATTTTTTTTTTGCCTAACCACTCCTCTGGGCGCAGTGATTTCAGTGCTACCTGCTAACCTCGAGGGAGGCGGTCGGCCAGTGTTTACCAATGTGACTAGTAGCTTAGCGACAGACTAACTTGACTGCTGCTAATCATGTCCGACTTTGAAAGAGAGGAATCCTCAGAGGATGATGAATACTTCGGGACAAATAAAGATCCAGAAGCTTACCTTTTTGAACCCGAATACACAGAGGAAGAAGTACGTGTTTTGGAAGCTGACCGGGCGAGACGCGAGGATGAAGCAGAACAGCTTGGGGCCATGGGGAGAGTCAGAACCGACACGGATTGGTGGTGCAAATGTGGATCATGTCAACCTATGCCGACAGAAATAGAGTGCTTCTGCTGTAATGAATGGGACTCTGTGCTGCCAAATGCCATCAATGATCGGAAGGCTTCATATATCGAATGAAGAGGACAGTGCACAACGAGACTGTGTAACGAGCAAGGAACATTTCTCAGCGCTTGATTGATTGATTGATTTTTATTGTGGAGTAAAAGACAGCATCCAAGGGATAAAAACATGAGAAAGTGCAAGCACTTATTTCCATCATGGTCCCTGATTTTGGACATGGACAGACATCATAAAACATAGAGCATCATAATAAAACATACTAAAACAGAGCATCATAATAAAAACATAGAGCATCATAATAAAACATAGAGCATCATAATAAAACATAGAGAATCATAATAAAACAAAGATCATCATAATAAAAAACAGAATAAAACATAATAGCAACCCCATACAAAAAAAGCACTTCCTACCCTCTCCTTCCTATGGCTATTCTATACTTCACTGGCTAGCCATTTCTTTGTGGCACGTCTAAAACTTCCCCCCTCTTCGATGTTTTTCAGGGCCACTGGAAGCTTGTTCCACTCCAGTGCTGCAGAATATAAAAATGTATTTGTGCCCATTAGGGAGTTAAATCTTGGCAGAATAAAATCCGTACTGCTCCTTCTAGTGGAGTATGAATGATTGTCACGGAATCGATTCAAATAATTAGATAGATATTTCGGACCTGTATTTTGAACTATCTTGTGTGTGAGACCTAATTTGATGTGAATTACCCTTTTATTGACCGGAAGCCAGTTTAGTTGCCTAAAGAAAGTTGGCCCTAGGTGAGTGCGTGGAGGTAGTTTAAGGACTACTCTAATTAATTTGTTTTGAGCTGTCTGAAGTTTATTTTTCAGGACCTGTGGAGCGCCACTGAACCAGGAGGTGGCAGCATAGTCAAAGTGACTCTGTACTAATGCGCCCGCTAGCATTTTAAGTGTTGCCTGGTCCAGTAGTTTCCCTGGTCTAGCTAGGAATTTCGTTTTCTGGCAGATTTTAGTGTGGGCTTTTTTAGCCATGGCCTCTCCTGTAAGATGTTTGTCCAGTATGCAGCCTAGATATACAACAGAATCCTTGTTTGTTATTTGCTTCTCACCTACTCTTACCTTCATTTCAATATCTTTACCAAGCCGTTTCTTTGATCCAAACAGGATGGCCTCTGTTTTTCCTAGATGAAGAGATAGTTTGTTATCTGACAGCCATGTCTGCACATTTGATAGCTCCTCACTAAGGGTCCTCTCCACTACTGCCAAGTCCTTATGGGAGACCAGAATGGCTGAGTCATCCGCATAAAGAAAAAGGTCTGATGAACAGGCATTCTTCATATCATTTATGTAAATGAGAAAGAAGAGCGGCCCCAGGACACTCCCTTGAGGCACCCCGCAGGTGATCGCCTTGGCTGAGGAGTAGGTCCCGTTTACATCTACCATGTGAGACCTGCCTGATAGATATGAGGTGACCCAGTTCAACGCTGACCAACTAAACCCAATCGCCTTCAATTTAAATAAAAGGACACTATGGTCAACCGTATCAAAGGCCTTTTGTAGGTCCAACATGATCATTCCACAGAATTTCTTTGCATCAATCTCCTTTCTGATGCAGTCAGTCAAATACACCAGACAAGTCTCAGTGGAATGAGATTGTCTAAAGCCTGACTGATGCTCAAATAGGATATTGTTACTCACTAAATATGTATTGATCTGTTCATGAATGATTTTTTCCATGACTTTTGATAGTATACTTAAAATGCTAATTGGTCTATAGTTACCCTTGTCTGACTTATTACCTTTCTTATAGAGTGGGATTACTCTAGCACTCTTTAGATCTGCTGGTACCTTCCCATGCTCAATGGAGAGATTGATTAGGTGGGTAATAGCAGGTGTGATGCTCTCTGCTGCGTCGTTAAGAAACCTAGCAGGCATCTGATCTAATCCTGTCACTTTACTGGAATTAAGTTGATTTAGCCTCTTGAGGACTGCGCTCTCTGTCACTTTACTAAAAGAAAAGGAGTCCTCTTGCAGCTCTAGTTGTGAGTAATACTCATTAACCTGTGCTTCTCCGAAACGCCCTGAATGCTGTGGGAGATCTTTTACCAGATTACTTGCCACTGATGTAAAGTACGTGTTCAGCCCCTCCGCCACCTCTTTTTTGTCTGAGGTCAATTTACCCTCGTGGTTCAAACTAAGGCTGCTAGGTTTGGTTTTTAGCCTTTTGCTGTAGCCTAGATCCTTTAATGATTTCCACAATTTACTGGGGTTGTTCCTGTATTCGACTATCTTTTCAGAAAAGTGGGATTTTTTGGCTGTCCTAATCTCCCTGTTCGCTTCACTTCTTAGTTTCTTAAACTCTTGGTAGTCTGAATTATCCCTTGATTTCTTAAATTTTGAAAAACTTAGATTTCTTAAATGTATCAGTTTTAAAATATCATCAGTAACCCAGGGCTCTGTTCTACGCTTGATCCTTACCACTTTGCTTGGTGCTAGTTTCTCCACTACATTTAGAAAAATAGATTTAAAACATATCCAGGCGTTATCAATATTATTACATTTCAGTACAGTTGCCCAATCTACATTATTAAAACACTCGATGAGAGCAGCTTTGCTGTAGTTTTTCAGAGACCTCATTTTCACTGTATTGTGACACTTAAATATATTTCTCTGTATCTTCCTAGTCACAAAGATCATGGAATGGTCACTGATAGTATATTCTACTACTCCACTTTTGCTTATCCTGGTCCTATCCGATACCAAAACCAGATCAATAATGGTTTGGGAGGTGTGTGTAACACGAGTAGGTTCCTTAATCATCTGATGAAGATCAAACAATCTACAAAAGGTATCACAAGCTTTGAAAATAGTAGAGTCCTTCTTGAGAAAGTCAGTGTTTAAATCCCCAAGGACAATAATCTCTGCTGTGGTAAAGTCATCACAATTAGAGCAGGTCTCTCCCAATAAATCATAAAAATCACTCTGATTTGGGGGACGATAGCACACCCCAACGAGGATTGGTTTGCTTTTGGGGAGAGAAATAGCCAACCCATCCAGAAGTGGTTGGAACTTTTTTCCATGTTCCGAAAATAAATTGGAAAAGACGCCCCATGCCGAGTGGACCTAACGGAGAGTTGTCTATTGAGTAAGTGACTATTATAATCATCATGATGCATGGGGCAAACTAACAAACTAGTTTACCTCTATATTTACATTCACTGATATTCATTCTTTAGCTACTGTCTACATGTATATAGTCTATATACACTGTGGGAAGGGGGAAACGCAATTTAATTTCTCTGTATGTCTTGTCCATTACAAGAGGTGACAAGAAAGCTGACTTTGAATTTATGGGTGTTCATTCAATCGGTTCGGATGCTTTGAATGAAATGAAAATGTAAACACTGGCCGGACACCGGCAGTCTCAGTGCCCACCCCCCTCGACGTTAGCAGGTAGCACTGAAATCACTGCGCCCAGAGGAGTGGTTAGGTAAAAAAAAATCTGAGTATATTTGCTTATAAAACGTAATTGTCTAATTCAATTATTTTTTATTTCTCCATGTGGTAAATACACAGGTCACAACATGTTTACAGGAACGTTTTGGAGTTGTATTTGGAGTGTATTTGGTGACTGTAGGACTCTGTAGGGAACGTCAGGCTATTGCCCCCCCCCCCACTTCCAGTGATGAAGCTAAGCTACGCTAACGGAGCTACTGTTCCCAAAACTAAATGCACGCACAGAGACAAAAAAGGTATGTATCTTCTTGTCTAACTCCAGGGAAGATGTTAAATAAGCTAATTTCCCAAAATGTTGGAGTTTTCCTTTAATGTGGCACTTAACTAAACAAAATGGCCGTTTTAAACACGCCCCTTTAATCAAGTCAGCTGGTTTTAAGATTTCACTAATAAACTTAAAATGGCTTTCCCTAGGTTTCAGTATAAAGCAATGTTTCTCAGTGAATGTGTCCTGACCTTCCTCAAGAAGATCTCAGTACAGAGTGGTTTCTTTTGTCTATAGAAATGTTGGCCTTCTGAAAAGTATGTTCATGTATGTTCACTCAGTACTTGGTTGGGGCTCCTTTTTGCACAAATGACTGCATCAATACAGCAGCTAAATATATAGACTTTTCCACGATATTCAAATGTATTGAGCTGCACCTGTATACCGTTACTTCCTGTCATTGGCATACGTTCTTTTTTTTTTACTAAAGATCTTAGTGCCTCATTAGCCTAGGGATTAAGGTTACATGAAGTATTAACTACACCAGGGGTGGCCACTTTTTTTTTTACTAAAGATCTTAGTGCCTCATTAGCCTAGGGATTAAGGTTACATGAAGTATTAACTACACCAGGGGTGGCCAACCCGCGGCTCGCGAGCCGCATGCGGCTCTTTGCCCGTCAATGTGCGGCTCTTCCATCCATAAAAAAAATGTAATAAAAAATATTTTATACATTTTTCTTCATTTTTTTGTAATTTCTTTTTTTTTAACTTTTATTTTTATTTTTTATGTCACTCATTCCATAATGACGTAGAATAAACATTTACAATATTTTTTTAAATGGTCCATTTGCAAGGCCATATGGATCAGTGTCAGAAATAGTGTGTCTGTTATAGGCTTGAGTAAATTGTAATGAACCAAAGGAGAATATCAATTATATTAAAAAAAATTAATTATCTTTGACTGTGAATAACACCATGCTAAAATTGACCAGACCTGAAAAATCTAAGCAAATTAATAAAGGGAAGATGATTACAGTAATCAAACAAACGGGGAGACTGCCTTCGGCAGAGTCATCTGCCGCTCTGCAGAATCCTCCTGGTGATAGTGGTGGGGAATTGGCATGTGACGTTGTAGCGGCTCTGCAGATACTCCCAGCAGATAGTGGTGGGGAATTGGCATGTGACGTTGTAGCGGCTATGCAGATACTCCCAGCTTTCACTCAAGGTGGAAAACGGAGAGAGAGAGAGAGATATCAGAAAACAGTCCTACGAACACAGAGGCAGAGTGGTGGTTGAGTCCAGTATAAATCACAAGTGACTTGATCTTCGGTGTACCACACACAAGTTAGCTGAGTCCAGTGCGAAACAAAAACGGTATTCTTCAGTGTTATCCTAACACACAAATTAGCTGAGTCCAGTACAAAACAAAAACGGTATTTCTTCAGTGTTATCCAAACACACAAAAACAGATAATCCAAAAGGACTGTTTCCAAAAACGTACCAAAGCGCAACGCGTAAAGCGGGCAAAAAACGAGGCGCAGCTCCAAACGGGGAACCAGGTTCTCCACAGCGGTTCTCCACAGAAAGGTCCTGGAGAGAAAGCAGACCAGGAACAGCAACGGGAAAAAGCAGGCAAATGCAGTTGTATTCCAGAACGACCCGTCAACGATAGAAGGAAGGTCTAGGTATATAAAGCCCTCTGGGGCGCTGATTAGCACACACATCAGGTGCGTGATGGTAATTGATACTTAATCTAGAAGTGTTCGTTAGGCAACGGACCAATCATCACAGCAACCCAAGAAGCGTGTGGTGGGGAAATCAAATCAAATCAAATCAAATTTATTTATAGGGCCCGACAACACACGTTAATGTCCCCATGGGCCGTACAGGTCTTCTTTAAACAAGTCAAGAAGACAACATAACAATAAGTCAAGAACAGAACAAGAACACCATAGGGTCCAAACATTTTTTAGATGAATGCAAATAAATGAAAGAATGCAAGCACTCCCAGACATACCCCACGCGAAGGTAAGGAAAAACTCACTAAAACCTAACAATAGGGAAAAAAAGCTCCACAGGCAATGTGGAGGAGAGAAACCTTAGAAGGGCCGTTCAAGGGGGGATCTCCCTTCTTAGATGTCGGTGATAGTAGTGTTGCAGACGGACAGTTGGTAAGCATGCACTCATGTGAGTGGTGAGACACAGATGAGTGCATGCAATAGCAACTGTACATTTTGAAAAATTAAAGATAGAGCTAATAGCGATAGCAACTGAACATTTTGAAAGATTAAAGATAGAGTTGATAGCGGATCTATTTGAGGCACAGGGGCGGCGCAAGAGGGTCACGTCCTCCCCGTCTTAGTCACGGGACATTCAACACTCCGGTCGTTGCTCAGGGACAGCCGGAGACAGGGGGAAGGGGGGTGGCGCAGAGAGGGTCGCGAACTCCCGACATCATCGCGGGACATCCGGCACTCCGGTCACCACTACGAGACCTCCGAAGACAGGGGGGCACGCAGAGGGGGTCGCAATCTCCCGGCCTTCGTCACGGGACGTCCAACACTCCGGTCAACACTCCAGGACAGCAAGTCATAGGAAGACAGGGAGACGGGACAGGCGTTAGACAGCTCATGAGATTGTAGTAGGCGGACATAGCAATAGATACAAGTGGTAGGCATATATGTGAATGGAGTAGATATATGAAGTAAGCGTATTATGTGAATAGAATAGAAGTACTTAACCCAGCAATGAAACCGCGTTTTCAAAGAACCAATCCTCACAGTTCTAAAGGAGTAGGAAGATGTATACACTTTCCTACCCCTTTTCCACTACTCAAATGAGTGTAGAGTCCTACTAATTTAAAACATTTCAAAACAAATATATATATGCAAAACAAAAACTATACATGTAAAACATGAAAGAAATCAAATAAAAATGTCATTCATTCATTCAAACAGAATACGATCTGGTGTTGGACGTCACGTTTTTACGTCAAATGTATATACTGTAGGAATGCGGTAATGATAGTGAAAACGGAGCCGTGTTCCGATGCAAAAATACTATTTTATTACGCACTCTACTGTCGCACAACAACCCTGCCATTCATCTTTCATTCTTCTCTCTTAAACTACGTCATCCCCCGCTAAGGATCACAGGAGATGTAGTAAACACCACATAAGGCTAGGATGCCGTGAATTATGTCCCAGTAGCCACTACAATACTCCCTTTTCTGGACTCTTTTTGTATCACAAACAGTACTGTATTTGCAAATCTGGTATGTCATAAATGTATAGATGTAGCAGTACTGTCTATCTGTATGTCATGTATGTCATATATGTCCTGATGAATTGAAAATAGGGGACCCT
This sequence comes from Notolepis coatsorum, assembly GCF_963971535.1. Taxonomy (NCBI): domain Eukaryota; kingdom Metazoa; phylum Chordata; class Actinopteri; order Aulopiformes; family Paralepididae; genus Notolepis; species Notolepis coatsorum. The sequence continues at coordinate 330,463 of NW_028174875.1, forward strand.
GATGTAAACAAGACGAAAGTCTTTCTCTGGTCTTTTTCTTTTTTATTATTATTATAAAAAAAGAAAAAAAAAAAACTTTCTCTGGTCTGCATCCCCTTAACAATTGTGTGTATTGAGCTGTACTGTATTGTACCCATTCTGCAATCTGTTAATTTGCCTTACCAGATTTGCAAATACAGTAGTTTGTGATACAAAAAGTGTTAAGAAAAGAGTGTATATACATTTGACGTAGAAACTGTACATTGGAGGAGGTTGGGTAGGTGGGGTGGGGTTGGGTGGGTGGGGGGTGGGTGGGGGACACTGTACACTGGAATACTGACAAAGCCATACTTGGTAATTTACTGTACAACTGGGTTAGGACATTTACGGTGGCCAGTTTCGAATTGCAGCCTCCCGTAGGTGCTCTTTAAGAGCGGTTTTGAATGTGGGTAGGGATTCACATTCCTTTACAGCTTTGGGTAGGGCGTTCCACATTGATGTGGCATAATTGCGAAACGTGTTTAGTCCCTTATTTGAGCCGAATCTGGGTTGAACATGATTTGTGGAGCTTCCTCTGGTGTTGTGATCGTGGTATTCACTGACCTTTGGGAAGTATTTCGACATGTACATGGGTACCTTAGTCGTATAGTGTATCTTGTAGACCAGGCCCATTGCAAGTTGCTGTACTCTGTCGTCTACTCTAAGCCATCCTAGGTTGTCAAAGTGGGCAGGGGTGAGGTGGGTTCTAGGAGTAAGGTCAAGTAGTAGTCTGACCAGTTTGTTTTGTGATGTTTGTAATCTTGTTTTTAGCGCGTTTGAGGTACTTTGGTACCATGAGGTGCAGGCATAGTCGTAGTACCCTTGAATGAGTGCTCCTGCCAGAGTCTTCAGGGTATTCTTGTTTACCAGAGAGGAGATCCGGTACAAGAATCTAGTTCGTTGGTTGGTTATAACTTACATAATAATATATGAAGTGTTTAGGCTACTTTTACGGAATGATTTCTTAGGCTAAATAATCAAATATTTGCATATCTAATTTAGCAGGTTGCAAATGTTGTTTTTATTGATCAGTAACATAATAAACGTCATTACTCAAACTCACAAAGTAATCTGAATCATTTACTTTTGAGATTACCTTGCCAGTCCTCTATCTTTCCATCTTTATCTTTAGCTGATTTGAATGTGTGTGTTTCTTTGTATTGCCTATGTATATTGACATTTATGGTTTTTCTTTTATTGAAAAACGAATAAAAAGGAATCATCTCTTTCCAAAATGTGTGTTGTATTTCCTATATCTTTCCGCCCTTCTCTTTAGTTAACTGTAATGTGTGTCTTTGTATTTATTGTATTGTGTATGTATATTGGTTTTTTATTTTTACATTTATTTATTTTTATTGGAAAACTAATAAAATAAAATAAAAGTTATAATCTATTTTCCAAAATGTATAACGTGTTGTTTTTCTACAGTATGGCCATCCACATAGGCCTGCCATGAGTTGTAATCCGATTACTTCATTCCGTTAAAAAATTAACTAATTAATCTCACAATTTTCTGTAATTAACCTAGATTAATCTAGATAAAAAATAGCATTTTTCTACATAAGACCGAAGCTTATAACAGATATTTACTTGAGTAAAATCATGGAATTAATGTAAAATCAACACAAAGAAAGTATATTTAGATTCAAAGACTATTTTAATAGCTTTCTTTGAATACAGTCTCTCCTGTGAAATACAAATGTTCAACAAAACCATCAACATTGACTCAGCTAGACCTCTTTCTTATATTATATTGAACATTTTTCACTCCATAGATTAATCTAGATTAATTTATTTTAATGCTTTAAATAATTTAAATTAATCTCCAGAGTTAAAGCATTAATTTTGACAGCCCTAATTGTTATAATATATATAATATATATTATGCTAGTATTGCTACTGCATGGTACCGACCTTGACTGGTCAGAATGCCCCAACAAGCCTTCTTCCTGGGCGGCAGTAGCAGCAGGTCTCGCGAGGCTCCTCCTCGCTCCAGGCCTCTCTTGCGGGACGACACCTCGGGGCTCGCGCCGGACGGGATCTCTGACGACTGCATGTTTACATACAACAACAACCCGCTCAGCACAGCAGCCAATAGTATCCAGCTGCAGGCCCGCAGAACCATACGAGGCTCCTCCCACTGCCACGCTTTGCGGACCCACGCTCTGCGGCCCCTCTCTCCCAATGGCTGATTTGGGTCACGTGACCGTCACAGGCCCCCTCTCTCCCAAGGGCTGATTTGGGTCATGTGACCGTCACAGGCCCGCTCAGCAGCGCCACCCACCCAATGGCTGAATTGGGTCACGTGACCGTCACAGGCCCCCTCTCTCCCAAGGGCTGATTTGGGTCATGTGACCGTCACAGGCCCCCTCTCTCCCAAGGGCTGATTTGGGTCACGTGACCGTCACAGGCCCCCTCTCTCCCAAGGGCTGATTTGGGTCATGTGACCGTCACAGGCCCGCTCAGCAGCGCCACCCACCCAATGGCTGAATTGGGTCACGTGACCGTCACAGGCCCCCTCTCTCCCAAGGGCTGATTTGGGTCACGTGACCGTCACAGGCCCGCTCAGCAGCGCCACCCACCCAATGGCTGAATTGGAGTATTGCACTGTGCGGGATTGATTGATTGATTGATTGAAAACTTTATTAACAGATTGCAGAATGGGTACACGTGACCGTCACATTGATTGATTGATTGATTGATTGATTGATTGATTGATTGATTGATTGAAAACTTTATTAACAGATTGCAGAATGGGTACACGTGACCGTCACAGGCCCGGTCAGCAGCGCCACCCACCCAATGGCTGAATTGGAGTATTGCACTGTCTCACGTTGGCAGTCTTGCGTGTGTGTGTGTGTGTGTGTGTGTGTGTGTGTGTGTGTGTGTGTGTGTGTGTGTGTGTGTGTGTGTGTGTGTGTGTGTGTGTGTGTGTGTGTGTGTGTGTGTGTGTGCAGGAAGCAGCGGGGAGCCACCATGGCTCTGGACAATTTTCTTATCGGCCAATGCGTCCTTTACTTCTTAGCGTTTCTATTCGGCTTCATCTCCATCGTGCCGCTCTCGGAGAACAGCGACGACTTCCAGGGCAGGTGCGTGTTGTTCGCGGAGGGATTGTGGCGGCGGAGTGATGATGAGAACTTGGGGGACGACGGCCGGTGGTGTTACCGTGTTTACCGGCGGGAGGCGATTCTTCGCGGTGGAGCAGTGGGGACCGGAGTCTTCGTGCCGCTTCGCCACCTTCGCCGGCCTCGTGTCCCTGCTCCTCTCCGCCGCGCAGCCTGGCGGCCTGAATGCCTTCTACAACAGAACTGCGTTTCTGCGTCTCTGATTGGCCAGGTAATTTCTTTCCCAATCGTGGGACCGCAAGTTTCTACACTGGTTAAGCTTAGGCGCTTGTTAGAAGTTTTTTTATGGTTAGAGTTTGTCTTAGAGCATGGCGATAGAATGCCATGTAGTTAGGCAGGCTGTTAGACCCGGAAATAGGCGCAGAACTTGCTGTCCCACTTCTAGGATAACCCGTCACTAGCAAGTATGTCTCATCACCCGTTGCTCGCTCCGGCGGGGCTCTTCGGCGTTGGACTTGGCCGTGAACGGTCGCAGCTACAACAGGGGTGTGCTTTGGAATAGCCCCGTTGGAGAAGTGAAGTTGGAGAGCCCCGCCGGAGCGAGCGACGGGTGATGAGACATACTTGCTAGTGACGGGTTATCCTAGAAGTATCAGCGATAGTGTGTGAGTAAGAGAAACCGAACCCAAGGACTAACGTCTAGAGCTAACGAGACTAACGTCTAACGTTATCGTGTTATAGTAGTTACTGTGTGCGGTATAGTTCTATGCCGCTAACGGCTCCGTCTGACTTGAGTAGACTACCGGGCGCGAGGCGCTGAAGAGACCGGTGGTGTAGTCAGCCACGTTGCGTTAGCAGTGTAACCGAGTAGCAGGAGGGTGCGCCGAGACCCAAAGCTTAGCTGTGTTTAAGGTAGCCAAAGTATTAGCACGCGCGACAGAAGCAAGCCAGCAACAGCAGCGGTGGACGTTTCCCAGGCGGTACAGAGGACGCCTCTTCCCACCAGCAGAGGACGCCATACAGCAAGCTTTGCCAGCTAACCACTGCCTGCTGTTGGCCAAACCTGCTGGCTGTGCTCGCGGATCGCCAACGCCATCTTGTCATCCGGACTAGCGGTGACAAGAGTGGGTCCGCCATCTTGGCTAAGTACTATCAGTACCACGTGTATCAACAGCAACGTCCATTGAAGTGAATGCTAATCACCAGTGTCTAAGGGGTACCCCAAACAATTTAAGCCGGCTTAGGTTAGGTTTTCTTTGATAACGTGGGCCCACATTTATTGGTTATTTTGTTATTTGTTTATTTGACTGTTTGATTTTGAGATTCCCAATGTGTCTACGTTCTATGCCTGGGTTCCCCCAGTACAAGCGGGGTGGTTTAATGTATTGAGCACTCGGTGCCTAGGGTGGGAAGAGCTTCCCCTACATTGATAACAAGAGCACCCGGTGTCTTATTATACGTTGTAATGTATAATCTGCCCAGGCTTCACTAAACGTAGATTTAATCGGGATCATTGTGTGTGTCTCTTTCTTTCAGTTCCATTTGCTATTTTATTCTCTGGGTAAATATTGTGACTGCATAATTATTTAACCCTTACACCCCATTTACAGAATAGCATTTGAAGGGTCTATAGTAGGTGGTCAAGGAAGGGTACTGCTTAAAGGGAAGCCCAATAATACTATTGAACTGACAGTCACTGGGTGTGGGAGGGCTGTTGGAGGTACTGAGGGAGTGAGGGTGTGTGGGGAGCTACTGCTGACCGCCTTGGAAGGCGAGGGAGACCAGAGTACCATCCCCCAGGTTAGTAAATCCTGGGCCCCATCCACTTCAACTGCAAGCCCTCCAGAACGATGTTCCGGGCCAAAGACGGGGGTACATATAGGTCCAATACTATAGTATCCTACTACCCAGTGTCTGTGTACTACCACTCCCACCCTTCTACATATGCAAAACAACAAACAAACATCAAGTACAGATATAGCCTTAAGCCGTTCAAATAATAAATGTATACATAAATAAATAGTTACAATATATAGTCTAATAATCTAAATATAATCTAATATATAATCTAAAAAAACGAAAGGCTAAAATGCTAAATATATAATCTAAGAATCCAATAATCTAAATCTAATATATAATATATGCTAAATGCATGAGTATTTTTACTTTAATGTTAGCTTGCAAACTCAAATACTGTCTTGGTAAGCCTCATAATGAATTGTTTAGGGAAAAAAGGAAAAATATCGTGATATCATATTTAGGCCATATCGCCAGCCCTACGACCACAACCCCAACTGGAATGTCTTGATAGCACCAAGGCTAACATCCATCTAACAACTAGTTAGGTAGCTAACAACAATCTAAACTATAGCTATCCCTTCACACTTTTTAAGGGTAATAATTGTTTCATTATAAACCAATTGTGTAAAAGCCTAGAAGAAAAATACTGAGGAGCGGAATATTTACAAATGGACATGAAAAACACAAAAAGTCCTCTCACCTCAAGTTCAGCTGTTTCACTCCAAAGATGACAATGTAGGTGAACTCTGACCCCAATTCTGGACATTTAAATACCAAAATATGGGAGACAGGACCCTCTGGTGAGTCTGGTGGTCAAATATAATGAATGTGACAACCTACCCGTGTGACAACGTCCCCCGTTCTCCCCTATTCATCATTTTTATTTAAATTCTTTTTCTAATTTTTTTATTTACCCTTTATTTTATATAGCTTCTCTCTCCTTGTACAGTGTCATTAAGTCTGAGAAAGGCGCTTCTCTCTTTAAATCCAATTTATTATTATTATTATTATTATTATTATTATTATTATTATTATTATTATTATTAGGAGCTGGATTAACCCTTTCACTGCCACACCACAGAAGGTTAACACTTTACTATCATCACACTACCGACGGGTAACCGACGGGTTAACCTTCTGTAGTGTGGCAGTGAAAGGGTTTTTGATTGATTGATTGATTGATTGATTGAACATTTTATTAACAGATTGCAGAATGGGTACAATGCAGTACGGCTCAATACACACAATTGTTAAGGGGATGCAGACCAGAGAAAGACTTTCGTCTTGTTTACATCAGGGTCCCCCATTTTCAAATCATCATGACATATATGACATACATGACATACAGATAGACAGTACTGCTACATCTAGACATTTATGACATACCAGATTTACAAATACAGTACTGTTTGTGATACAAGAAGAGTCTAAAAAAGAGAGTATATATACATTTGACAACATTTTAACCGGCTGTTGTTGTGTGTGGCAGTGAAAGGGTTAACCGTTTGGTAGTGGCAGTGAAAGGGTTATTATTATATCGACCAGCGACTATTTGAACCTGGGTTGGTCGGGTCCCCTAGAACACATCATAGCCTACTACAATAACCTAGGGGTCCGCAAAGATGACTTCAAACTTGAAATGGTAACAACAGATGAGGTACTCAAAAAACTGAGCACCCTCCAACCTAACAAGGCCACTGGCCATGACAACATCCCCTCCAAATTCCTCAGAGACTCAGCAGCCGCCATCACCCCAGTCATCACACATGTTAACTGAATTTGAACTATAGGGCGACAATAATGTGGTCAAGAGGCATGGGCCCTCATTCATCAACGTGTGCGTAGAATATGTTCTATTTCCACACGTAAGCACAGAATGTAGAATCAGTGTACGCACAGGAAAATCGGGATTCATCAACCGTGCGTACGCAGGTCCTATGCTCCTCCGTGTTGATGAATACCACTTTGTTCTACCGTCAATGCTCGTGCATGATTATCCATATATGGTCATGAAAGTGAGGAAACACCCCCCATGGGATGTGAAATAATGGACTGACCCGAGCGGAACTCTGAGAAACTTCACGGAGATTGTTCAATGTTCACTGCTGTCGAACCAAGAAGACACTATCGCGTATTATGCGATAAATAAAAGGCGGACTTGTAAACGGTGATGTCAGATATCAACGGCTCCCTAAGACCATTGCTGCAATTCTGCCTGGACAGCTCAAAATACTAATAAAGACCGTTCGTTGACCACTGTTTGGCGTTGGTTGTGTGTCATTATAACCGTGCTGTAATATGAATGCCTTTATTAGTTGTGTTCGATTGGCTATATGATTTTTAGATGCCTCTAAAAATCATATACTATTAGGTAGCCTATATGGATTACATATAATAGCAGCCATAGCCTAAATTATGCAACAGTAACTTGCGCATACCAGTGTATGCGACGGACCAGTGTATACCTTATCATATCATATTCATATAATAGTTTACTCTATCAGCATACCAGCATGTAATATGTTCTTTGTTAGAACTCAACTCGTTAGACAGGCTGACAGACGTGTACACTTACGGTGATGTCGGATATGATATCTATTAACCATTGCTGCCTGGGCAGCGCTGGAATATGACTGCCTTTTCCCGTGTTGTTTGATTAATACCCAGGGATTAAAGTTCTCATCATTTTTATTCCAAATCGCGATGGATCTCCCGTCAATTTTCTACCTGCTGCATATGATTTCTAGAGGCATACTACAATCTATTTTGATGTCAGTATTGGGTAGCCTATATAAACAATAATACGAGAGCATATACAAGAACAATGAATCTCACTGCATGTATGATGTAGCCTGCCTTTCAATACATGAACTTGAATTCCATCATGTTTGTGTGCGGGACTCACAAGGCTGTTGTCACAATGGGTGGTACCGGTACAGTAATAACAGTCCACACAATATCACGATGGACCATGCCATAGCCTATGTTCTATTAGGACATGATCTGTGACGACAAATGTTCTAGAATGTTTGATTAAGATATCATACTCTGACAGCATGCCTATGATCAACATAAACGCGAACTTGAATCCCATCATATACATAGTCTGTCCACTATCTGGTGTCATTGCAATGCGTTTTATATTCTTTCTTATACAGTAAAAAGGGGGAAGAACGCTATATCGTGGGTGTTCATATGACTTGTATTCTGCTTACAGCTTCGAAATTCCACTTGTTTCGTTTAACGTAAAGCCTTTTAAATATAATCAAAACGTTCCCGTGTTTCTGCGGTCTGTGCGCAAAATAATAACGAGTTGAGCTTTATGATTTATGATGAATTGAAAATGGGGGACCCTGATGTAAACAAGACGAAAGTCTTTCTCTGGTCTGCATCCCCTTAACAATTGTATGTACTGAGCTGTACTGTATTGTACCCATTCTGCAATCTGTTAATAAACTTTTCAATCAATCAATCAATCAAGCTACGCGGAGCGCAGTCAGTCAGTAGCCTACACCCCGTATATTCCGATAACGCTATATAAACCATGCTGCATTCATTCTGAGAGAAAGATCTATTATTCCAAATGCTATTTATAGGGTTTTGACCATAATTACACTACTGTTGCTATTTTACAATGAACTATAATGAATTACGGTTCATACAGTTGATACAGAACATGCCAGTGTTATTATGCACAGAAGCTCATTTCCTTGTTGTAATAATATATTCTACCACTGGGCGTCAGCTAAGTGTGCTCTGACCTGTGCGTACACGTAAGCACGGAGTCAAGTTCAAGTTGAAATTGATGAATCCCACTCTTTGCTTAGAAATGATCGTACGCACAGGGTAAGCACAAATCTGTGCGTAAGACACGTTGATGAATGAGGGCCATGGTTTCTATCTTGAGCCTGAACTGGCGTGGTTTCTTTTATTCACATGGAAAGAGCAGCAGTAACATACAGGTCTTCTCTCACTGAGAGACATTGGGGGAGAGAACGAAGTGGGAGGATACATTTGCCTTTATACTCACCATGAGGTAGTGTACCTGGGCGGTTCCGCCTAGAGCGCCCTCTAGTGGGAACAGATATATATCCAACTAGACAGTCACTGGTGGAGACAGTCATATAGGCAGGTAAACAGTTACTAGTGTAAACAGCCATATGTACAGTTAGACAGTAACTAACAATCCTACACAGAACCTCTGCCTTCAACACTCCCACTTAGGTTTGCATTAGCATACTGGCTGACTTCTTGGAAAAACATTTTACAAAGGAAATAATATAATCCCAAAAACATTAATAGGTTATGACAGTCAATATCTTCACATTGAACATGACCTTTGCCAATCCCTTCAATTTTAATTTGAAACAGGCTCCCTCATAGTCTCTATTACTCTGTCGTCCATTGGACAGTAAACCGGTGTCATTCTTTCTTATCTGATGACATACCTGATGAGAAAAAACATGTCCAATTTAAACTGTCAAGAAGCATTTCAGTCATGAGTAAAGTAAAGCACATTCTGGATAGAAAATCACTCTACATTCTCTACTGTTCACTAGTTTTACCATATTTAAATTACTGTGCTGAAGTATGGGAAAACAATTATAAGTCTACACTACAACCACTTTTTATATTCCAAAAAAGGGCCATAAGGATAGTTCACATTGCAGGTTATCGTGATCACACAAACATATTATTTTTAAAGTCAAAAACATTAAAGTTAAATGATCTTGTAGAATTTAAAACGGCACAATTAATGTATAAAGCAAAAAGTCATGTACTTCCAAGAAACATTCAAGAACTGTTCTTTGATAGGGAGGGGGGTTATAATCTGAAGAACTCAATTTAAAAGTGCTTAATGTACGCACTACCATGAGAAGACACTGCATCTCGATATGTGGAGTGAAACTGTGGAACAGTCTAAATGTGGTGCTAAAGCAATGTCCAAACATGAGACAATTCAAACTGATGTATAAGGAAATTATGTTCACAAGGTACAGGGATGAGGAAGGGACTTGATATTCACGGGTGTTTACATTTTTATTTTATTTCTTTCATGTTTTACATATATAGTTTTTGTTTTTTTTGTTTTGCATATATATATATTTTTTTTTCTTCTTTTTTATGTTTTAAAATAGTACACTCATTTGAGTAGTGGAAAAGGGGTAGGATTAAATAAGTGTATACTTCTTCCTACTCCTTTTCGAACATGTAGATTGAGTTGTGTTTTGCTTTTGTTATTGTTTGTTTGTATTCATTGCATGCTCGAAATAAAGATTTCAAATAAAAAAGATGATATTATTTATAATGACATGTTTACATCTATATTGACACATTGGGTTCCTAGCAATCACAATGGTCCCCTGGTTGTCCTCATAAACAACAGTCTCCATAATCCATATATACACAATGTTCATCATTTTAAACGGTTTTGACAGAACGCCCATTCTTCAAAAACACCATATTCGGTATAGAGGATATATTTCAATTACCTACTGCATTTTGAGTAATACATTCATAACCTTATCTTCATCACTTCGAGCAGTTGCTGATAAACACATTTTGCATTGTCATAGCTAGAAACATATACTCAGCTCCACAGGCTGATAGTATCACTGTAGGCTCTAAGCCTTAAACCTTTGTTGTCTTTTCTGAAACACCGCTGTCCGTCTGCAGCACCTCTGGGATAGTGAAAGACATATTTTTGACGTAGTTTAATGATTCTCTGTGGTGTCAACAAAAATACTATGACACTCTTACTCACTACAGAACATATGTCAGGGCGAGTACAGGTTGTCTAACAGAATGAAGCTACCCACAGTTTATCTATACATTTCTTACTTCAGTCAAAACATCTCAGGACCTTTCCCACATATCTCTTCTGAGATATTTCCACACAGTTGGCAGACTGGTCGAAGTACATACCTATAAAATGGTTTAACCTGCCTAGGTCTTTCCATTTGTGGTCTGGAGCGATGATCAAATCCTCCACTTCTGTATTTTAAACATAGATCCTTTTTTTGTATTTAAACATTGAATCACCTCTGTACTTAAACATTGTAAACCACCCACCTCTGTACTTAAACATGGGGTTTAAACATAAGATCCATTTCAGTATTTTAAACATGGTAACTCATCCACCTCTGTACTTAAACATGGGACCCATTTCTGTATCTAAACGTGGAACCAAACATAGGACTCATTTCAGTATTCAAACATGGTCTCTAGTCAGACATTCAAACCTGGATTCTACTCCTCCTGTATTTAACCTTGGAGTGTCCTCCCTCAGCATTTAAGCAATTAGTCACCCTTCTTCATTATTTAAACATGGGGTACTCTCCTTCAGCATTTAAGCAATTTTCTACGAACCATACTTTGTATTTACCGTGGTCTTCAATACCCTCCTGGATTGAATGCAACCATTTCCCTCCCACTGACTGTCTGCCCTCTGGTAACTTGGTTGAATACATCCATTTCCCTCCCACTGTATGTCTGCCCTCTTCGGGGGACAATGTGGCCTCTTTAAAGGTCGGGTTTACCCCACTGGCTACCCTGTAGTAGTACTCAACGGGGGTAGGTGTATTGTCCTCCTCGTCACTCCCTTTCCTGGCATAGCCTGTCAGACATTCTGGGGGTTTGTGTTCCCTTGGGGGATACCTCCCACTGCTTGAGGCACTTGACGTCACCCTCAGGTGCTCCTCGTCATCGCCCTCTGGGGGTTGCTGACTGTCTGTCTGCACTACTGTACTAAGTACACTGCGGTGATGTGTTTCTGTTTCTACACACATTGCTCTGGAGTCCAGCTCTGGCTCCTCTGTCTGTGTCTCGCTTTCACAGGTTGTCTTCGTGACAAACTTGACTAGCATGTGTTTCTGCACTCTTCCGTTACCGGGATGATAAACTAGGAAAGCAGGGCTTCCTTTGTCGTGTCCTACGAAAAAATCCTTTTTCACCCTTGGACTTGGGTTTTCCCCTGTCCTGCAGGTGCGCATAACACACTCTTAGGTAGGTTACTATCTGCTAGCTTACACCTAGCCCTTTCGGAAAGGGTGTGCCATTCCCTCTCTGCCACCCCGCCCTGGTGTGGGGGATATGGACGTGACGTCTCGTATCTTATCTTATACCTTCTCAATGGTGATTGGAACTCTCTATTTGCGAACTCGGTTTCGTGATCGGATCTCAGACATCTTACTGTGCCATAAGGGGTTACGTCTGCCATGAATTTTACCTTTATCGAAGAATACCTTGGCGCCGCTTGCAGTAGCAGCTATTACAGAGAATAGTCCTTGTGGGAACGGTGGTACGTATAGAGCGCTCTTTAGCGTCACCATACGCCGGCGCCCCTTACTGTCCGTGAGGCACACCTGTGCGTCTCCCCTCTCTTGCGCCAATCCGTAGGTGCGTCTCCCGTCCGCTAGCTCCATGCAGTGCCTCTCTGGGTGGAAAGTGTCGTCAAAGTTCTTGAATCGACTCCTGTCGTTGATGGCATGGGACGACGCACCTGTGTCCAGTCCACGATCAGTCCCCCTCTCTGGGCCCGCTGCGGCTGGGCCGGTCCCGCGATGCCCGCCGCCCGCGCCACAAAAGCGCAGTCTTCATGTCCCGTTATTCTCCGGGCGCTGTCTCGACTCGTCTCACGTCGATCGCCGCCGCCATCGATTCTCCGGGCGTCGTCTCGATTCATCTCACGTCGATAGTCGCCGCCATCGTGTCCGCTGTCGTCATCCTGTCCACAGCCGTCTTCTTGTCCATAGTAGCCATTTTGTCCATGGCCATCGTCTCGTCTATAGCCGCCATTTTGTCCGTGGCCTCCGTCTCGTTCATGGCCGCCGTCTCGTCCGTAGCCGCCATCTTGTCCATGTGCGTATCGCGCGCTCTGGTTGTGTTTCTTCATGCACGCTCTGTCTGTGTGCCCCGTGGATTTGCAGAAGCTACACCAGACAGTCTTTGTGCATTCGCTTCTCCGATGGCCTTTATCTCCGCATCGCCAACACGCCAGTTCCGTCGTGGTCCTGGTTCTCTCCCTTGGCGTCGCTCGGGCCTTTAGCACCCTCTCCCCCTCCTCCGTGGTGGCTGGGTGGGTGTCTTCTGAGGCCTCGAAGTTCCTTAACTTAGCCTTGAACTGTCCCAACGTCATGTCCGTTGAACCGTGTGTTATCAGGAGTGTGAACGGTTTGTACAGCTCCGGTAGTCCTCTCATTATCATCGCCATCATTAGCCCATCGCTTGGTGCTTCTCCGGCACTCCCCAATGGCGTTGTGATTTGCTCCGCTCTGTTGACGTATTCGGTTACGGTTTCGGTGGTCCCCTTCCTCAGGCCCGTTAGTGCTGTGTAGAGGGCCACGACTCTGGGTCTTCCTCACCCGATGAAATGCTCTCTCAGTACCGCCAGGCTTTCTCGGCCTCTGTCTTTAGTGTTGCGGAATATCAGCCCCAGGCTGGTGTCGTCGAGCGTCGGCGCTAACTCACAGTACGCGCTTGCGTTCCGCTGGTCGTCCAGGGCTTGCTCCTCCGCTGTCAGTTCTCCCGTGGGGGCTGTCAAGATCGTCTCCTTCAGTCCCACCCCGTGCATGCAGCACATCATGCGCTCTTCCCAGAGCTCATAGTTCTCTGCTTTTCCATTGAATGTCGGCCATTTGCCTCTTCTCTTGTTTTCCATCCTCTTCGTTAATGGTATGCTTATCTTTTGCTTAGCTTAGCTTTTAGCGTCTAGCCACGCGGTGCTCCCGGCGCTATCCTAGCCTATAACTTCAGCTAAGCTTGCTACAGTACCACCACTATTTCGCCCCCGCGTTATCTGGGCCCATAACCTGTTAACAGAATTCGGCTATAGGGCGACAATGATGTGGTCAAGAGGCATGGTTTCTATCTTGAGCCTGAACTGGCGTGGTTTCTTTTATTCACATGGAAAGAGCAGCAGTAACATACAGGTCTTCTCTCACTGAGAGACATAGGGGGAGAGAACAAAGTGGGAGGATACATTTGCTTTTATACTCGCCACAAGGTGGTGTACCTGGGTGGCTCCGCCTAGAGCGCCCTCTAGTGGGAACAGATATATATGCAACTAGACAGTCACTGGTGGAGACAGTCATATAGGCAGGTAAACAGTTACTAGTGTAAACAGCCAGATGTACAGTTAGACAGTAACTAACAATCCTACACAGAACCTCTGATCTCAACAACACACATAATAAACCTCTCCATAAAACAGGGACACGTCTGAAAGAGCACCTACGGGAGGCTGCAATTCGAAACTGGCCACCGTAAATGCCCAAAACCCCCACCACCTCCTAATAGACAGTCTCCTCCCCACCGCATGTATATATTCCCTCCCCGCCGTATGTATATTTCTCTCCCACCCACCCACCCCCTCCTAATGTACAGTCCCCTCCCCATCATATATACTCTGTCAGGATCTAGGGGTAACAGTACTGTATATTTGAATACCGTTTATGTCACAAATGTATCAGTACTAAATACCTATATGTTCCTATGCCATAAATGTCATGTATGTTGTGTATGTCATAAATGTCTATATGAATTGAAAATGGGGGACCCTGATGGAAACAAGACAAACGTCTTTCTCAGGTCTGCATCCCCTTAACAATTGTATGTATTGAGCTGTACTGTATTGTACCCATTCTGCAATCTGTTAAATAAAGTTTTCATTCATTCATTCATTCATTCATTCATTCCCAAAGACTTCAAAATTGCGAGAGTGACCCCCCTGCACAAAAAGGCAGCAAATTAGACCCAGGCAACTACCGCCCTATTTCTATTCTTACCTCCATCTCGAAAGTCATGGAGGAAATAGTCTACAAACAGGTCGAAAAGTACCTCGCGGAAAGAAATCTAATCTACGAATTCCAATCTGGCTTCAGAACATCCCACTCCACTGACACATGCCTTCTCTATTTGAACGACCACATCAAACAAGAGGCGGGTAAATACTGCGGCATGGTCATGCTGGACCTACAAAAGGCCTTCGACACTGTCAATCACTCTATTCTGATTGACAAGCTAAAAGCAATTGGTTTCGATAGTTTATCAGTGAGCTGGATGCAATCCTATGGAGGGGAGAGAACAGGTAAACGGTACTCTATCCCCCCCCCCCCCCCCTCCCAGTGAGCTGTGGTGTTCCACAAGGAAGCATACTAGGACCGTTACTATTCCTAATTTATGCAAATGACATGTCGTCAGCTTGTGACTGCAACTTGTTCTTGTTCGCAGACGACTCAGCCCTGCTGGTCTCTGACAAGAACAAGTTACAGGTTGAAAAAACCCTCAGCTCAGAACTCGGCAGAATCTGCACCTGGCTCGCTGATAACAAACTATCATTACACCTGGGTAAAACAGATAACAAACTCAGCAAGACCGACGGCCTCTCTGTTACAGTGGGTGACAAATGACAATATTGTCACAAGGAAAGATGGAATTACTGCATCTATCATCTGTCCTTTGTTCATCTGCTTAGCCTTTTAGTACACTTGATCTCAAGAAGGTGCTGAATGGGTTCAGTGGCAATCTTTCTTCACTCTTGGTCAATGTTAGCATGGTGTTATTCACCGTCAAAGATGGATAACAAATAATAATAATAATTTATATTCTCCTTTGGTTCATTACAATTTACTCAAGCATAGTAACAGACACAATATTTCTGACACTGTGAATACATTCCCTGAGATCCATAGATGTCCCTAGATACCAATAACATGCAAATGGACCTTGTAGAAGTGGAGCAGTCTTCCATTTACTCGGGTATATACTTTTAGGCGGATTTCTGAAAATATGGCTCGGGTTAATGAGGTTAAATAGGATATTCCTTTTTCTGTGAGGATTAGGCAATTTACTGTATTATGCCCCCTCTATGTGTAATGGTAAAGGGGTCCCCACACGGCGAGCGATTTGAGCCAGGCGACCGATTTTTTTAGCGAGCCGACAGACAGAATTGTATCGCCTTCATTGTTATGAATGAGAGAACCCACACGGCAGGAGATTCTGAAGCGACCATCGCGCAGCTATTTCTGTCGCCTGGCTAAAAATCGCCTCGATCCTATTTTTTGAGGCCACGGCAGGCGACACAGCAGGACAATGAGGAAACAACATGACTTCTACAGTAGTAGTACAGAAGTTCTACTGGTGTATCATTTGTACACCTTTAATGTATCATTCAATACATTCATTGATCAATAACCTACATATTATTACCATGCTACTTATGTTCATTATTATTAACGGGAACAATTTAAATAAATAACGTTAGTTTGAGAAGCTATAGTGGCCGGCGGCCGCTTGTCATTACTAATAAATGAACAATGCCCCACGATGCACCTACTAGTGTTTTAATACTCGGGTAACAAAATAAGTTGTGGATGTTGACAGAGTTTAATGTCCAGGCTGCAGCTGATGTAGTTTGTAAGGTTTATTGTCCAAAGAAAATTATGGTTGAGAATAAAACAGTTTGCGTCTTCCGTGAAAAAAAACACTCTTTCAGCAGCTGCATAACACTACTTGTCCAATCGGTGGTAGTGAACGTATCGTAGCGATCAGGCATGCAGTAATGTCAGGAAGAATGAGGAGAGGTTATATTCGTATATGGTGGTTTAATTCCAGCTCAATATGGGTTTTACAGGTTAATACTCTTTCGTAACGCACAGCGGCACAACACAGCTACCTGCTAATTATATATACGCTCGCTTCACGACAAACTAACGTCCGGTCCCGGCCGGCGGTCCGTCCTCATATATCTCCCGGGGGGAAACACCCCCAGCTAAACAGAGCGACACATAGCTTATGCATCTCATTATACCTGAGAACGGTCGCCTCTGGTGTGGGGGGCTAAGCGATTGTCATTGAGCGACAGGCGATCACATCGCCAGGCGACGTCGGTCGGCCGCTGTGTGCTGACCACTTAAAGGTTGTGTGTGTGACGACCCTCCCCCAGTTCGTAACAGTGGAATACTCAAAATAAATAAAGTAGGGCGGTCAGGTGGCGTAGCGGAGATTGCGTTCGTCACCAAACGCCGGAGACGCTGGATTCGCCTGTTCGAATCCAGCTCACAGCTCCGGGGTTGTCACCAGCTTGGCTGGCCGTTCACACTAATACAATTGGCAGTATTAGAGGGTGGGAGAAGCTGGCGGGGTGGGTCCGGGTCGTTGTAAACAGCGACTCCTACAGTTCGGTCGGGGCGCCTGCTCAGCGCGGATAGGATCTAAGTGGGGTAGTGTGATCCTTCCACACGCTACGCCCTCTCAGTGAGAATCCGTGCTGCCAGGTGAAAAGAAGCGGTTGATTGGCTGGACGTGTGTCGGAGGAAGCACGTGGTAGCCTCCACTCTCCCAGACCGACTGTGGGGGGTAAGTGCGCAGCGACCAGGAAGGGGATTGGGAATTGGCATAACGACTAACATTGGGATGGGAGAAAATCGGAGGAAAAAGGAGGGGGAAAAAATCAATAATTAAAAAAAAATAAAGTAAAGTAAATCGTTGTGTTTGAAAAGAAGAGCTGAGCGACTGTTTTATTGTTGACATTACTTCTCCTGTGTTTCCACCCAGCTCCCTCTTCCATGCTTTCTTGAGCCTGTTGGTGAGCTTGGTGGTGGTGTTCATGGTGTTCGTGGCGGGCACCATCACCAGCGTGGGCTTTGGCGCCTGGTGCAACGCCCTCACTCAGAACGGAGCCATGCAAAGCAGGTAGGAGACTATAGTGCCTAGGGGTGGGGGGGAAAATCGATACATAGTAGTATCGCGATACTTTGCGTGGCGATACTGTATCGATACAGGGACGCCAAGTATCGATATTTAAATATTTCTTAATTCATTTTTAATTTTTTTTTGTATAAGGAAGTTGCATTGTTCATTTCAATACCTGTAATAGTACAGTAGTCCACACACACGCACACATGTGCATTCAGTTACGTTGGAATATGACTGTAATACAAACAGTTCAGTTTGTCAGGTACATGCAATGATTTGACTTTTTGATGCATTCCAATTTGTGGCTCCCCAGAATTTAAAAGAACATTTGCCCATATTTGTTTTGAACCTTGGAATACACAGGTCGGCAATGCTGGCTCTGGTGTTATGGGTATATGCATGTCCCTGTTCCACTGAAAATAATTTGTAAGATAAGTGGGGGCCCTATTATTATAAATGTTGTGAACTACATTGAGCTGAAGTTGAACGGACCTGGCTTCCAGGGGGAGCAAGCCCAACAACTAGAATGTGCTCTGGAGGCTAGTCCTAGAGTTAATCGGATGAGTTTGTATCATGTATCATGTTTGGTCGCTTTCCGCGCTAGCCATAACTCCTGATCCATTTCGGATTAGAACGTCACGCGTAGGTCGACAGGAGGCTATGGACCTGAATTCTCTAATAATTTTCGAATTGGTCAACGACAAGTGTTTTATTTGAATACATTTCTGCCATTGTCCATTGAAATCAATATTAAGGATGAAGTTACCTTTAGAACGCACAAGGGTGACACTACACGTGTTCGCTGCTCTGGGACTCTAGAAATGCAAGAGTGAACCTTGTATTATAGTGGATATACCCATGCATTAAAGTTACATTATTATGGTGCTGTCAGATCTAGGGCTGGGTACCGGACTTTGTATTCATAAGGGTACCGACCCAATTACATTGGTACTACCGAGTACTGATTCACGCTAGATCAATCATTACCAATCATTAAATGTAAATTACCAATTTTTCGGTACTTTTACATGTTTAGTATAAGAGTGTAATATACTAGACAAGAGGGAGCCTTTTCCACAAATATATATATATTACTGTCCCGTCTCTTGGGTCTTTGGAAAGACCAGATGAGGTCAGAGGAGTTATAGTAATATTTACTGAGGATGGCCAGATAATGTTGATATTTAAACATTTAAAAACATAATACGTGATCATGAACAATAAATAACAAAATGTTCTAAATAAATAACAACGTTGAAGTTGCAAAGTTTGGACTTAACTGAAATTAAATTCTTTGTTATTACAGAGAGAGTTGAGTATTGAAAAAAGGAACCGTTGGGTTACCGGTACCGAATTCCAGGAACTGCTACTGGTACCGGTATGGGTTCAAATGTGAACGGTACCCGACCCTAGTCGGAGCAGGCTTGCGTTTTGTAGGTTAAGTATTTAACGTTTGGCTGCTGTCGTGTTAGGAAATGCTCACGTGAAGCTCGAATAACTCGATACATCCAGTGATCTATGCACCAAAACACTCGTTTATTTCAGAAGATCTCTTATTACAACAAGACTGGGCTAGCTAAGCAGCGTCGTGTTCATAGGTGAAGTATTTACATTGTTCGCTATTTGGCAAAAAATCACATCTCTTTCTCACTACACTGTTCTACTGGCCGCCTCCAGGCAGCAAGAGAAGCCCAACCAGGACATTTTCTTTTACTCCTTTCAAAAATGAAACAAAAATACTTGTGACTATTTAAGAGACCGGTCACAGCTGTAGAAATAGAATTGGAACATGGCAAATTATCAGTTGCGCCGTTATGTAGGGCCGTACCGAATAGTTCGAAGCTTCATTCATAACGTTCACATTCGAATTGTAAATCAACATTAGAAAAATAAAAGTATTATTATTATTATTTTCTTTTTACATGTCTATTCATTCTGTTTAAACCAATGGGTTTTTTCTCCACAGTTGCAGATAAATATTAGGCTACACTAATATTATAGTATTATACTATTATAATATATGACTCGTCATAAACATTTTAATAAAACATTTATCATAAATGATGTAGCCTGTCTGCATCCGCTCGGCGCTCCATCAAGACGTCACCATCACTTTCGTACCGACCGTGTCCTCATTGGATTATTTATGTTGACGACACTGACAAGTTATATTCATTAAAGAAAGTTGATTTAATTAAAAAAATAAAAGACTAATTTAATCAGATTAATCACTTTATTCAAATTGAGGATTTAGTTTGAGGATATCTTTGAATTATTATATATTTTTTTGTATTTCTTTTTATGATTACGTCATAAAATATGACGACAGACATTCGAATCTTCATTCGAAAACTTCAATAGAAGCTTCGAATGAAAAAAAAATTAAAATGACATTCGGTACAGCCCTTGATTGATTGATTGATTGAAAACTTTATTAACAGATTGCAGAATGGGTACAGTACAGTACGGCTCAATACATACAATTGTTAAGGGGATGCAGACCAGAGAAAGACTTTCGTCTTGTTTACATCAGGGTCCCCCATTTTCAATTAATCGTAACATATATGACATATATGACATACAGATAGACAGTACTGCTACATCTATACATTTATGACATACCAGATTTGCAAATACAGTACTGTTTGTGATACGAAAAGAGACCAGAGAAAAAGTATATACATTTGACGTAGAAACGGTACATTGGAGGAGGTTGGGTAGGAGGGGTGGGTGGGGGACACTGTACAACTGTACAAGCAAAACTGTACATTGGAATATTGACAAGACCATACTTGGTAATTTTTACTGTACATTGGAGGGGGTTGTGTTAGGACATTTACAGGGGCCAGTTTCGAATTGCAGTCTCCCGTAGGTGTTCTTTGAGAGTGGTTTTGAAAGTGGGTAGTGATTCACATTCCTTTACAGCTTTGGGTAGGGCGTTCCACATTGATGTGGCATAATTGCGAAACGTGTTTAGTCCCTTGTTTGAGCCGAATCTGTGTTTAACATGATTTGTGGAGCTCCCTCTGGTGTTGTGATCGTGGTATTCACTGACCTTTGGGAAGTATTTTGACATGTACATGGGTACCTTGGTCGTGTAGTGTATCTTGTAGACCAGGCCCATTGCAAGTTGCTGTAATGTGCGGTTCTCAACAGGGGTGCCGTGGCACACTAGGGTGCCTCAGAGAGCTGCCAGGGGTGCCTTGAGATTTCTCAAAAAAAAATTATATATATATATATATAGTTTTAATATGATTACAGAAAATTATCACTAAAGTGCTATCTGTTGCAGCTGCAGTTTTCCCTAGAAATACGATATTTGGATAAGTTTGACCATTTCTCAAAACTGAAAATCATTATTTTTTAAATGTTCTTTAATATGTCTTTTTCATTTGTTTATTGGACAAGTCCGGCAGAGAGGAAGGATGGGAGAGAGATATGGGGGAAGAAATTCAGCAAAGGTCAGGACGGCCACGTTGCACTGCAGCACAGTTACATGGTGCACCACCCTGGCGCCCTGAAAATCATTATTTAATAAAACACAGAAAAGTTCAAGTTCGTTTATTATTTGTCATATAGAAATACAGAATACCTTGCATGAAATGTTTCTTTCTGTTCTGCTCCTGAGAGTGTGCTTGACAATAACAGATAGTATAGATAAGTATAATAATTTGATGTAGCCCCATGCCATGTAGCATGCCACAGCATAGAAGAGGACGCTGGCCACTACAGACTGGTAGAATGACTGCAGGAGTCTATTCCAAACATTAAAGGACCTGAGTCTCCTCAGGAAGAACAGCCTGCTCTGTCCCTTCCTGTAGAGGGCCTCTGTTGTCAGACCAGTCCAGTTTATTGTTCAGGTGTACCCCAAGGAACTTATAGACTCCACCACCTCCACCTCATCCTAAAACCCTATACTCTTGCCAATCTAAAGGCAGAGAGGAGGATGAGAAGGAAGCTGGCTGCTATCCTGGAGAATCCCTCCCACCCCCTCTATGACGAGCTAGTCAAGATGAGAAGCCCCCCCGCCCCCCCCCCCCCACACTCAACTAACCGCCTCGGCCAGTCTTTCATACCAGCAGCCATCAGACTCCACAACAGTGGGCAGGGACTGCTGCCAGACCTCCAACTAGGAACTTATAGCACCTCATGTGAATACTGTATACTTTATCAGATCATATAGCATTTAGCATTTATAGATGATATATTAGATTAGATTTACACCAAAACAACAAAAAAACATCAAAAAACACTTTACAATTATTATATACAATTATTATATACTGTATGTATTTCTTAGATAATACAGCTGGAGTGTTCATCAACTCCTCTGGGATAAATGGGGACACTGCTCCATAAGCAATAAGTTAAAGCTAATTACCTTAGCATATTTAACATGTACAGTGTCATGTACAGTAACTGACTTATGTTTAATCAATACAAATATAACAAATAAACGATGGGATTAGAAAACTACAAGGCTAAATTAATTCAGAATGCAGTTGTTTGTTGAAATGTGGTGGCCGGACAAGATTTTTGTAATCATTTCTGTAGCAAATATGAAAGATATGAATAATATATTACTTTGAGCATACCCACAAACAGATATTCATCATAAACCCATTCAAGTTAATTTTCAGACGGATTTTTTTATTACTATCACTATAATTATCATAACTTTTGAACAATACATTATATTTATAATCTGTCAGCTGTTCTATATTGCCCACATAATTGTCTATAGCCCATACCCTCTAAGTTTCCTGCTAGCTTGTCAGTAAAGTGGTTGAAAATGCAGTTGTTTGTTGAAATGTGGTGGCCGGACAAGATTTTTGTAATAATTTCTGTATCAAATATGAAAGATATTAATAATAATAATCATGATAATCATACAGATATTTTATATCATTTGAAAGCCCTAGTTGTTATCTTCAAAATGGTACTATATATATTTACTTTGAGCATTCATTTTCATAATGAAATGTTGATGCCTAGGGCTAAAGATAATGTGCGATTTTGGCCACTGGTAGCGCTCATGAGCCGAAGACACCTCGGGCCGTGTTCGGTAGCGCCGAAGAAGCTTCAGACACGAATCCCCACGGGGAAAACAGTGAAATATTTGTCTCAAAATTCTGTCCGTAACTCCAAGCAGATCAAGCGTGTCCTTAGAATTCCGTACGTAAATCTAAGCAAATCAAGCGTGTTTTTATGATTTATGAAACACAGATTGAGAGGTGTGTGTGTGTGGATCGTTTTTACGATTGTGGATTCTACTTCTGCGTTTGTTTATTTTTGATAGACCTCTAAGAAGAAGAAGCGTGACACACACGAATACCCACGGGGAAAACAGCGAAATATTAGTCTTAAAATTCTGTACGTAACTCCAAGTTGATCAAGCGTGTCCTTAGAATTCCGTACGTAAATCTAATCAGTTCAAGCTGTTTTTAGAATCCCGTATGTAAATCTAAGCAAATCAAGCGTGTTTTTATGATTTGTGAAACACAAATTGAGAGGTGTGTGTGTGGATCGTTTTTACGATTGTGGATTCTACTTTTGCGTTTGTTTATTTTTGATAGAAATCTACCCCCATAAGAGGGGGCTGAACGACGTCTTTTAATAACGTTGTCCATTGAAAGAAGAGGGCCTTCCCTCACGCCACGTGCACAGCACTTCAGCCTACACGACGGCCGACAGGTGCCCAGTCTTGGGGACGAGCGACGCTCGCTATGAGCGAGCGCTTGTGTCCTCCTCAGGGGGCGGGGCCTCGTCTTTCCCTCCTAAATCCCCTGAAGGGTGAACGCTAGGGCTGGGCGATAAATCGATTTAATCGATTAATTTAAATTCATGATTTAGGACGATGTTTAAAAATGAAAATCGATTTTCACTTTTATAAATTTTTTCAAGAGTCACCTTTTATTGTACAAAAAGTGAAGTTTGGTGAAAGTTAGATTTGCACTTTATTTATCCCAATAGGGAAATTCATTCTTGTTTGATGATCAAGAGGCACCTTTTATTTGTTTTAAGTGAAGTTTGGTGAAAAAGCAAGTTGTTGCACTATTAGTCCCAAATTATAGGGACATTCATCGTTGTTTGATCAAGAGTAACCTTTTATGTATATATATATATAATAATTTTTTTTTTTTTTACGTGAATATTGGTGAAAGTTATAGGTTTGCACTTCAATCCCAATAGGGAAATTCATCTTGGTTTGATAATTTCTTTGTGTCAAATAAAAATAAAGCTTATTTGAATGATTTCCTTGGCGTTTCTAGTTTTTAAGAGAGAAAATCTGAGATTTTATTTTTAGGCCATATCGCCCACTCTCCTGAAGGGTGAACACCCAGTGAACACGCTGCTTTCATAAGGTTCCCTCGCCGTGTCCCACAGGAGAATTCCACCACAGAAACCTGGAGAGAGGTTCTGTTCTGCACACTGTAGCCCCCCCCCCCCCCCTGCTCTGCAACAGTCCTCAACACACACAATTTATTTGAATGACACAAGCTACGTAGCTTAAAGTGTGTCGCCGTTAACAGATGTCTTGTGTTGCATGTGTTTGGTTTGACAAGAAGCCTCATGTGTTTTTCTTTTTATAGAGTACCACATCAACACCACATAGGTTTAATTGCTTGTATTGGGTTTACGATGTTTCATGCATATACAATATATATTTAGTCATATAATATTTCAGTTTCTTTGTGTATGTCGTGAGAGGCACTTAAATGCATTTGCACTGTTATCAGTAAGTTGTGTGAGCACTAGTTCTGCCATTTTTTTTTTTTTTTGTATTTTATTTTTGTATTATTTTTTAAACAAACACATAAAAAAACGATTAGATATACAAGCATTGTAAAACAGTGTACATCAGTTAACTCACCGTTTGGATAAATGTCTTATACAAGATATACCCCTAATACCTGCTATCTATTCCCCTACACACATATGCTCTTGCTCGCACCCCCTCGTTATAAGATATAAAGTATTACATTTTTTGTTATTTTTTATTTAGTAAAGCTGTGATCACATTATCCCATAACACGGGTTGTGTCTTCTTGGTTCGACAGTGCCTCCGTGAACAATCTCACTCGTGGAGTTTCTCAGAGTTCACACGGGTCAGTCCATTATTTCACATCCCATGGGGGGTGTTTCATTACCATATATGGATAATCATGCACGAGCATTGACGGTAAGAACAAATGGTATTTATCAATACAGAGTGTGCGTAGGACCCGTGTATAGAACACTTTCTACGCAACGTTGATAAATGAGGGCCCTAGAGTTTGTCCTGAACTCTGGAAGTCTGCTTTTATCTGCTGTGCTCCTGACACCTGGGAACATCACACAACAAACTCTAAGGCTGCGGTTACACTAGTATGGGGGTAGATTTCTATCAAAAATAAACAAACGCAAAAGTAGAATCCACAATCGTAAAAACGATCCACACACACACACCTCTCAATTTGTGTTTCGTAAATCATAAGGACATGCTTGATCTGCTTAGATTTACGTACGTTTTTTGTTTTTCCTTGTGTGGATTCGTGTGTGAGGCTTCTTCTTCTTCGGCGCTACCGAACACGGCCCGATGTGTGTTCGGCTCATGAGCGCTACAAGTGGCCAAAATCGCACATTATATTTAGCCCTAAGCATCAACATTCCATTATGAAAATGAATGCTCAAAGTAAATATATAGTACCATTTTGAAGATAACAACTAGGGCTTTCAAATGATATCAAATATCTGTATCATTATCATGATTATTATTATTAATATCTTTCATATTTGATGCAGAAATTATTACAAAAATCTTGTCCGGCAACCACATTTCAATAAACAACTGCATTTTCAACCACTTTACTGACAAGCTAGCAGGAAACTTGGAGGGTATGGGATATATGGTGGAGAGCTTTGTGGGGTGGAGTGACAGCAACCACCCCAAGAAGAGGCCCCCCCTGATTCCCATCACCATCCGAGGGGTGGAGGGGGTGGGGTCATATAAGTTCCTTGGGGTACACCTGAACAATAAACTGGACTGGTCGGACAACACAGAGGCCCTCTACAGGAAGGGACAGAGCAGGCTGTTCTTCCTGAGGAGACTCCGGTCTTTCAATGTTTGCAATAAATGGTAAATGGATGCTTTTTTATATAGCGCTTTTATTTATTTATTTCGCACCTTTCCAGAAAAACAGTAAAAACATTGACCATGACAGAAAGTATATAAAGGTGCTGAGTAGAGGCAAGAGACCCAGATGGGCCCATACAGGACCTCAACTCATTAAATCATTGGATTAAAAAAAATAAACAAGAACAAAAGTAAAGTGAAATTAGTTCATAACATTTTTTCATAATATTAAGATAATAATAATGATAACAATACAAATCAAAGTAATAATAATAACAAAAACAACATTAATAATTAGTCTAAACAAATTAACATGAAACTGTAAAACAAAGTGACATTAATGGTTTTATGAGATTAAAACTATGCATTTAAGCTTGGATTTGAGTGATGAAATAGATGAGCAAGATGAGCAAATTCTTATTATGGAGGGTTTTGAATTCCAAATAGTAGGACCTCTAAATCTTATACTGAACTGACCTAATGTTGTGCGGAAGAAATTACGATGAATATTGTTTGATTGCCTTGTTGGATATGAATGAATACTGGAGTTTGATATGAAAAAATTATGGAAAATAGGAAATAAATCAAAATTAAAAGTGCAGTTAAACATAAAAATACATATCTGGTAGACATTAATATCAAAGATTGATAGTATTTTAAGTTGCTTTTATCCCAAGCGCAGGTGAATAGACAGGTTTGACATTTCCCTGAATCTTCTCTCCCAAGTGAATTTTCTCATGTTTTCGCAAAGATCCTAATCTACTGAATCTCTCATCACACAGACCACAATGATGTGGCTTCTCTCGTGTGTGAATTCTTTGGTGTGATTTCAGATACTGCAGTAGATAAAAGCTCTTCTCACTGGTCACAGAAGTAGGGCTTCCATCCTGTGTGAATTATCTGGTGTGATTTCAGATCAGACAGTTGCCCAAAGCTCTTCTCACACTGGTCACAGGAGTAGGGCTTCTCTCCTGTGTGAATTCTCTGGTGCCTTTTCAGATTCTGCAGATGACTAAAGCTCTTCTCACACTGGTCACAGAAGTAGGGCTTCCATCCTGTGTGAATTCTCTGGTGTTTCTTCAGACCAGACTGTTGCCTAAAGCTCTTCTCACACTGGTCACAGGGGTAGGGCTTCTCTCCTGTGTGAATTCTTTGGTGTAATTTCAGACGATCCAGTCGACTAAATCTCGTCCCACACTGGTCACAGGAGTAGGGCTTTTCTCCTGTGTGAATTATTTGGTGTGTTTGCAGATGAGACAGTCGACTAAAGCTCTTTCCACACTGGTCACAGGAGTAGGGCTTCTCTCCTGTGTGAATTCTCTGGTGTTTCTTCAGATCAGACAGTTGACTAAAGCTCATCCCACACTGATCACAGGAGTAGGGCTTCTCTCCTGTGTGAATTCTCTGGTGCTTTTTCAGATACTGCAGTAGATAAAAGCTCTTCTCACACTGGTCACAGAAGTAGGGCTTCCATCCTGTGTGAATTATCTGGTGTGATTTCAGATCAGACAGTTGCCCAAAGCTCTTCTCACACTGGTCACAGGAGTAGGGCTTCTCTCCTGTGTGAATTCTCTGGTGCCTTTTCAGATTCTGCAGATGACTAAAGCTCTTCTCACACTGGTCACAGGAGTAGGGCTTCCATCCTGTGTGAATTCTCTGGTGTGATTTCAGATCAGACTGTTGCCTAAAGCTCTTCTCACACTGATCACAGGAGTAGGGCTTCTCTCCTGTGTGAATTCTTTGGTGTAATTTCAGACTATCCAGTCGACTAAAGCTCGTCCCACACTGGTCACAGGAGTAGGGCTTTTCTCCTGTGTGAATTCTCTGGTGTTTCTTCAGATCAGACAGTTGACTAAATCTCGTCCCACACTGGTCACAGGAGTAGGGCTTCTCTCCTGTGTGAATTCTCTGGTGTGATTTCAGAAGAGACCGTAGACTAAAGCTCTTTCCACACTGGTCACAAGAGTAGGGCTTCCATCCTGTGTGAATTATTTGGTGTGATTTCAGATAAGACAGTTGCCCAAAGCTCTTCTCACACTGGTCACAGGAGTAGGGCTTCTCTCCTGTGTGAATTCTCTGGTGCCTTTTCAGATTCTGCAGATGACTAAAGCTCTTCTCACACTGGTCACAGAAGTAGGGCTTCCATCCTGTGTGAATTCTCTGGTGTTTCTTCAGACCAGACTGTTGCCTAAAGCTCTTCTCACACTGGTCACAGGAGTAGGGCTTCTCTCCTGTGTGAATTCTTTGGTGTAATTTCAGACTATCCAGTCGACTAAAGCTCGTCCCACACTGGTCACAGGAGTAGGGCTTTTCTCCTGTGTGAATTCTCTGGTGTTTCTTCAGATCAAACTGTAGACTAAAGCTCGTCCCACACTGGTCACAGGAGTAGGGCTTTTCTCCTGTGTGAATTCTCTGGTGTTTCTTCAGATCAGACAGTCGACTAAATTTCGTCCCACACTGGTCACAGGAGAAGGGCTTCTCTCCTGTGTGAATTATCTGGTGTCTTTTCAGACGAGACAGTCGACTAAAGCTCTTCTCACACTGGTCACAGGAGTAGGACTTTTCTCCTGTGTGAATTATCTGGTGTGTTTGCAGCTGAGACCGTTGACTAAAGCTCTTCTCACACTGGTCACAGGAGTAGGGTTTCTGTCCTGTGTGAATGCGTTGGTGTTTATCGAGATTCATCTTTGAACTGAAGCTTTTTCCACACTGGTCACAGGAGTAGGGCTTCTCTCCTTGTGTGAATGTGTTGGTGTTTATTGAGATTGCTCTTTGAACTGAAGCTTTTTCCACACTGGTCCCAGCAGAGACCTTTTCTTCCATCCAAGCCTCTTGGTTTCTTCCCAGGCCTGACAGGACAGCTATCTGGATGGAGAAGAGTGTCAGAGGAAGGAGAGATTTGGTGATTTATTCAGCTTTAATTTCCATGTAAGAGGTTTATAATGGTACGTAGCTGGGTTTTACATAGTTTAAGAACACAGTGTAGTCCAGAGTCGTCTACAGTTGTAGACTTACCGTAAATCCTCAAATATAAGACGGGTCTTCTATTTACCTCAGCTGCAAAGAGCACCAGGCCTTTTTTAGAGAGAGGCTTATATAAGAGGCAGGCCTTAATTCCTAAAAATGACACTCATGGACATAATCCCTTCATTTTCAGACTTTTATTGCATTATTATTATTATTATTATTATTATTATTATAATTTTTTTTTTAATACGTACATTGTCTGTCTACATTTATTTAGACTAGCATTGGTATTTAAATATTGAGTGCAGTTGAGTAATTGTGGGATTAACGTAATTCACACACTGAAGTTGGAACTGTCTATACTAGGTTGTGGGGTCCGGGGACGGTTTAGCGTGTGGTACCTTATCGACTTCCTCAGTTGAATAGAGTTGTTTACATGCAGTAGCTTTAGCTACTAACGTTATCATAGCATCATGGTCTGTAATGTGTCAACTGGACAACGCCAGCCTCGTCTGCCAACGCCATATAGATAGCGAACATTAACGTTTGCAAACGAAGTCAACGTCATCCAGCTGACACCGCAGATCTACCATATTATGACAACGTTAGCTAGCGGCTAGCGCTAAAGCTAACCAGAGGGAAACGTAATGTACGGTAGTCAGTGTAGCGAGAGGCAGCACTTGATTTCCATTGGCAAGAGTTTATCTCATTCTATATCACGGCACGAAAAATATTGCAGCCTTATATTAGAGACCGGCCTGTGTTTGTCTAAATGCATCAACACCCCCCCCCCCCCCCCCCCCCCCCCATTATAAGAGGCCCCTCCTTTATCGGAGGTCCCTCCTCTATTTGAGGATTTATGGTAAACCACTTTGTTTCAAGCACCAGTTAGTCAACAGTTTCTGGAGCAGGAGTGGTTACATCATGGCTATGGTTAAAGGAAAACGCTAACATTTTGGGAAATTAGCTTATTTGCCATCTTCCCTGGAGTTAGACAAGAAGATACATACCCTTTTCTTCTCTGTGCATGCATTAGGCTTAGGGAACAGCCACTCCGTTAGCATAGCTTAGCTTCATCACTGGAAGTGGGGCAGACCTTTACCCTGACGTTCCCTACAGTCCCTTACAGTCACGAAATACACTCCAAATACAACTCCAAAACGTTCCTGTAAACATGTTGTGACCTGTATATTTACCACGTGGAGAAATAAAAAATAATTGAATTCGACAATTACGTTTTCTAAGCAAATATACTCTGAACAATTTTTTGCCGAACCACTCCTCTCGGGGCGCAGTCAGTGATTTCACGCAACGCAGTGATACTTTCTAACGTGACGCCAGTTTGTTTACATTCTCATTTCATTTAAAGGATCCGAACCGATTGAAGTTTATGGATACCATGACTTAAAATCCTCTTACCTTGGCGATTAAAAGCCTCCCCAATTTAGAAAACAGTATTCCCATGGCTGGTGTTGATATGCTGCACGCTAACGGAGCTAACCAACAACCGGACACTCAAAGCAAATAACGAGGGTACATTTTGACTTCCGGTCGGGGGGTTCCAAAATAAAAGAGCGACGTCTATAGCACCGGAAATACGTTTATTTTGTACATTATCTAACGTTAACACGAACCTAAACTAACGTTACAACTAACCTAAAGTTAGTTTAGGTTCAAACTTGACTGCGTGTGTGTCGGGACGCATCTATCCTCTCTCTCTCTCCCTCATCGGAGCAATTACACACAAACTTGACTGCGTGTGTGTCGGGGACGCATCTCTCCTCTCTCTCTCTCTCCCCCTCTCTCTCGCTTGCTCGCTCTCTCTCTCGCTCTCTCTCGTATGTATCACGCTCAGGGTTGGGCATTGTTTGGATTTGAACAATTCAGGTTCCGATTCTCCATTTCGATTCCTGTACTAAACGATTCTCGATTCCGATTCTTTGAGGTGCAGGTCAAAACAGGTCACAGCTTATTTCGCAGGAGATTCTTTTTTTCCCCATACTATTCCAGAACCGGAAGTTAGGAACCGGTTCCTATTAGAACCGGTTCTCGGTGCCCAACCCTATGTGTGGGTGACTGTCACTGAAAGCGCTTATGGGCGGAGCCCATCCAATAACAGCCTGAATTCCTGAGCCTGAAAAATTATGCTTTTGAGTACTTCATTAGAAATATAAAACAATGAATTTTTTTGAAAAAAAAACATACAGATGTCTTCCACAGGAATTGTGTAAAGTTGCCCAAATAATGCAAGGAATAGCAATGCATGTCCCCTTTAACTAACGTTAGCTGCTAACTAAGCTAAGCTAAATAGCTCAAAGATACAGGAGAAATTAGTTTCGTGGAGTTCCAATAGTGTGGAAAGGGGGGGGGGGGGCTGAGCCTGTCTCTCTCTCTCTCCCTCTTTCTCACTCTACGTTCAATAAAGTAGCCAAATGTTACACTATAAAAACTAACTGGATAGTTAAATTATATAATAATTAATAAATATTGTAAAATCATTAAGTCTGCTATAAGCTATTCTCCCTCTCTCTTGTGTGTGTGTGTATACATTTACTATAGGCTACTCTTTTTGACATGGATTAGGCCAATTAGCTTTAACAACCCTGATTCCTGAGCCTACTTTATTCAAAAGGAAGATATTGATTTAAATATGTATATAAAAAATAAATTGTAATCGTATCTCCTGTGCCGGCACAAGCACTACCATAGCATGGAGTGGAGAGATAACACACAATACATATAATATCCCTGTTTTTCAGCATCTAGCTACAGGCATGGATACATTGTATGTACTGATAAATAATGTCATAGTAACGGAGGGTGTTATAAGATAAGAATAAACGTTATTGTCCCAGAGGGGAAGATTTACTTGAAACATCAGTGCTGCATCATTCTGCGATAACAGTATAAACAAAGAAGAAAAAATACATACAATCATTCATTCGTTCAGTTAGTAAAAAGGACTTCAGACAAATATGACAATACATAGACGTACAACCATAATACATAAGTAGGTAAACTCATTTTCAAAAAGCTTCATATTGCACCCTGCCCTAATTAAATTACAACAGATTAAGACTTGGACAAGAAGAAAGAGGGCTGACACAGCCCACTGTTAGGTGGCGCCCCAAAGTAATTGACCTTTAGTATTCAGTGTTTCCCCTGAAAAAAGATTCAACAGCGGTGCAGTGCTGCGTGCACTCTGCCGGAATCCATATTTGTGCAAAGCGCACGTGCCGCCGGAATCCATATTAGTGCACGCTGCCGGAGAAATAACTTAAAACTATACTTTAGAATTGTTCGAGAGTTATTCATGTTCATGGAGTCATGTGCGTGTGAATTTGCTAGGATGTTTTCGGTGTGTCCGCTGACCAGTGTTAATTTTCTCAACGAAAATTAGGACGAAAGATCTTCGTCAACAAAGGTTTTTTTTCATGACGACAACGAGACGTGACGTCGCGTTATTGAAGACCATGTCACGCTAACGTGACTAAATAAATAGTTAATTAAATATTGTTGACCACAACTGAGGACACAAACATTTAATTTACAAAAGCCAGGATGAAATTTCTCTTCATGTATGTTGATATTGTTGACTAAAACAAGACGAGACAAAATAATTATAACTTTTCGAATAATTCACATTATTATTTCAGTATTTCCGTTTCCGGCTGTGACTGCAGCCAAAGCAGCGCGTGGGCTTTGGCTGATTATTTCCCTCACACAGCACAAGCACGGAGGTCGAAAGCCCAGTAGGTGGCATACCTACTGGCATTATCAAATAGCTCAGCTGACTGAGCTGAGCCGCCCCCCTCAGTCAGACAATGGCGGCCGCGGGCCAACAGCAACAGGGTCGTCTCAACAATGACCCATTATCCCGTGGGCTTGGAAGAAAACGAAGACCAGACCTCTGGGCATACTTTAGATATATAGAGCTCGAAGGAGCTACAGAATGTATCGTTGAAAAAAGTGAAACACGAGGAGAGCCCGCTCAGCCCAGGGAGAAATGTGGTCATCGAATTAAGGGAAAAAACACCACTAATCTCAAACGACATCTGAAGACATTCCACAAGGAAATCCAGGTAAATGTAAAAATGCATTAGCACCATATGACTGAGTTAATTTGTATGGACTAGTATATCATGGAGCCATTTGTGGTGGATTAGCCCGTATGTTGCTAGCTACTAGCTAGCTAGCCCCCTGATGCTTGCTACCGCTAGCCACGTGACACCTAGCTAACATACTGTGACTGTGTGAGCCAGACGGACACAATTAATGACCAACAGATTGATTAACAGTAACCTAAGGTGACAATTCAACTGCATCGATTTGAAAATGTTAGAATCGCAATTTCAATGTGTGCAGTAGTGCTGCTGTTATTCTCAATGTCCGTTACAGCCAACACTATGCCATACGCTACTGCATCAACGTTATGATTAACAAAGGCATACGTAACGTTGTGTGGCATTAAGTATTAACACATATATTACACTTTAAGTTACTACTATTAGTTACTTTATTAATTCGTATCGTGAGGTTACTGTTATAATTTACATTACATTGAAAAGATACGAAGCTATTTTATACAGAAAGAGGTATTCAGTGTAACTGGTTACCTCTCAAATGGCCGCTGCAACAAAGCAAGAGACATATTGGAAAAAGTGCTTTTCTCAAGATGAACAAGAACAAGTCTAAATAGTCAATTGTGAATGCGGTAATGGTTACCACTTTCCAGTTACTGGTAATGCTGACATTTTCTTTTCCAGATATCAAAGACGGTGTTTCGTGTTTGAGATATTTGGGAGGAGGAGGACAGGACAGTAAGGTTCAGATTTCTTTCATCCATTGACTGGTCAAAATATGTTCATTATATTTGGGAGGTATAAGGTTCAAATCAAATCAAATGTAAGGCCCGACAACACATGTTAATGTCCCCATGGGCCGGACACGTCTTCTTTAAACAAGTCAAGAAGAAACATAACAATAAGTCAAGAACAAAACAAGAACACCATAAGGTCCAACAAATTTAAGATAACTGCAAATAAATGAATGAATGCAATATACCGTAATTCCTCTAATAGTAACCCCGGCTTGTATTTGTTTCAACTGTAGCGGGTACCAGGCTTGTATTAGGAGGAGGCCTGTATAAGAGGGAGGCCTATATTTCAAATTTTCAAGCGGATCATAATGAATAAATCAACATTTTGTGTCAGTTTGAACCCAGTAAAATGTACTGGGTTCATTTATTGAAACCAAGTACTGTATGAAATAGTAAACAGTGCAATTACAGGTGGTCACTGGTCATTTCAACGTTTTCAAAGTGAAATAAAGTAACTAGCTCAGTATGCAGCTCAGTATATTAGTAACCCGGCTTATAATTGCTTAGCTCAAGAGCGCACCCGGCCATTAATAGAGACCCGGCTTGTATTTGAGACCCGGTTACTATTAGAGGAATTACGGTATTCAGATTGCTTTTATCCATTGACTGGTCAAAATATGTTCATTACGTTTTCAGTTCAGTTTCACAGACAGACTGACACAAACTTAACATTTTAATTTAGGTTGTTATTGTAGCATTCATTATAATTTATTATTATTTAGATAGATGGATGTAAAGGGCTAGACCAACTCTTAACCCCTATCCGGACCTAGACCACCTCTAAGTCACAACCCTAACTTAGGGGTTAGAGTTAGAGGTGGTCTAGGTCTGGTTATGGGTTAGAGTCAGAGGTGGTCTAGGTCTGGTTAATAGGGGCCATAACCAGACCTAGACCACCTCTAATTCTAACCCATAACCAGACCTAGACCACCTCTAAAGGTTCAGCACTCCCTGCACGTACAGTGGAAGATGAGGATTTCATAATGATGTTGCGAACATTTGATAAAAGGTTCAGAGTGCCAAAAAAGACTAAAGTATCCAACCTGATGATGATGATGATTCGTTTTATTTTTGGTCTTTGTTTACAGATAAATCAAAAACACACGTGTGGACTTTCAAAAGGAAAAGAAAAAAAGAAAAAATCACAAATGTACATATTCAAAGTAAGCTCACACACTAAATCCAAACTCAATGACCGAAAAAAGGAATAGGCTGAAGCACATGCTTATTTTTGCCTATCCTTTACAATTCTTAAAAACTAAATATACTTTAATATAAGAAAGACAAATTTAAAATATGCTGCAAGATATACGTTTGTTTTCTTTTTCTTTAAGAGAAAAAAGAAAAGAGAAAATAAATGTTTGATGTTTTACTCAAAACTGCACAACTGAATTATTTTATCCTTCAGGGCCTTTTTAAATCTCCCCTGAGAGGTACACAACTTCAACCCGTCACTAAGACTATTCCACAATTTAACTCCCAAAATTTAAACACATCTAGCTTTTACATTAGTTCTTACCTTTTTATATGTTTTAAGAATACACAACCCTCTTAAATTATACTTTCCTTCTCTTGGTTGAAAGAGACATTGAATACAAGCTGGTAGGTTCTTACTCTTAGCACAAAAAATGATCTCCAAGGTGTGCAGGACTTTATGAATAATGGATTTGTCGATTCAAGATAACTAGCTTTATTTATTATTCTAATAGCTCTTTTCTGTAGTTTAATAATAGGATCTTTATTTGTTTTATAAACATTCCCCCAGACCTCAACACAATATGACATGTATGGCACCACAAGTGAAAAATACAATATATGCAACCATTTCTGGTTTAACAGCTCCCTTGTTTTGTATAGAATGCCAACAGATTTGGCTAATTTACCTTTGATATATTGTATATGTGGCTTCCAACAGAGTTTGTGATCTATAATCACACCTAAGAATTTTGTTTCATATACTCTTTCAATTTCGGTTCCATTTAAATTCAGTTTAATTTCACAGTTGGTAGGAACACCACCAAATACCATACAT
Source organism: Notolepis coatsorum (assembly GCF_963971535.1). Taxonomy (NCBI): domain Eukaryota; kingdom Metazoa; phylum Chordata; class Actinopteri; order Aulopiformes; family Paralepididae; genus Notolepis; species Notolepis coatsorum. The sequence continues at coordinate 366,036 of NW_028174875.1, forward strand.
TTTGTTTTGTTTTCATTAAGAGACAACTTATTCCTATCAAACCATTTCTTTAACTTTATCAATTCCTTTATCAATTTATCAATTCAATCAACCTGGTGGACAAAGTGTATGTGGAACAACAAGAGAAATGCAGGCACAGCTTGTCCATGGCACGCAAAGTAACCTCAGGTTTAGACATATGGTCCAAAAAGGCTCTCACTGCATCCTTCATTGCAATCAGTGCTTGTTATTTCCAGAAGATAATAAGGCTGAACATATACTCCTGGGGTCTGGTTAGGGGTTAGAGTTAGAGAGGTGGACGGTCTAGGTCTGGTTAGGGGTTAGAGTCAGAGAGGTGGTCTAGGTCTGGTTAATAGAGGCCATAACCAGACCTCTAGACCAGTGGTTCTCAACTGGTCTAGCCTCGGGACCCAACATTTTCCTTAGTCATTAAGTCGCGACCCAAATTTTTGAACGACTATGATTTATAATTTTGTTTTTGCAGTAATACACAATCTTTCATGCACCGTTAAACACATGAAATAAACACAAAAAAGTGCAACAAAAGTGCAACTAGGGCTAAAAACCCAATGAAATAAAATAATAATAAATAATATATGCTTCTTAGCAGATTTCTTAGCTTAACATAACATACCTAAGTTTGGGGGAACTAATGGGATAACTGGGGTTGCAACAAAAGTGCAACTAGGGCTAAAAACCCAATGAAATAAAATAATAATAATAAATAATTATGCTTCTTAGCAGACTTCTTAGCTTAACATAACAGACCTACAGTAATTTTGGGGGAACTAATGGAATAACTGGGGTTGCAACAAAAGTGCAACTAGGGCTAAAAACCCAATGAAATAAAATAATTATAATAAATAATTATGCTTCTTAGCAGACTTCTTAGCTTAACATAACAGACCTACAGTATGTTTGGGGGAACTAATGGGATAACTGGGGTTGCAACAAAAGTATAACTAGGGCTAAAAACACAATGAAATAAAATAATAATAATAAATAATGTATCCTTCTTAGCAGACTTCTTAACATCCCAGGGAACTAATGGGATAACTGGGGATGTTGTTTGCACTCATTCAAGGGTACTACGACTATGCTTGCACCTCATGGTACCAAAGCACCTCAAAGGCACTAAAAACCAAATCACAAACATCTCAAAACAAACTAGTCAGACTACTGCTTGACCTGACTCCTAGAACCCACCTCACCCATGCCCACTTTGCCAACCTAGGATGGCTTAGAGTAGACGACAGAGTACAGCAACTTGCAATGGGCCTGGTCTACAAGATACACTACACGACCAAGGTACCCATGTACATGTCAAAATACTTCCCAAAGGTCAGTGAATACCACGATCACAACACCAGAGGGAGCTCCACAAATCATGTTAAACCCAGATTCGGCTCAAACAAGGGACTAAACACGTTTCGCAATTATGCCACATCAATGTGGAACGCCCCACCCAAAGCTGTAAAGGAATGTGAATCACTACCCACTTTCAAAAAACACCTACGGGAGACTGCAATTCGAAACTGGCCCCTACAAATGTCCTAACCCAGTTGTACAGTAAAGACCAAGTATGGCTTTGTCAGTATTCCAATGTACAGTGTACAGTGTCCCCCCCCTTCCCAACCCCCCCCCCCCCCCCCCCTCCAATGTATAGCGCCACCCACCCAACCCCACCCCACCTACCCAACCTCCTCCAATGTACAGTTTCTACGTGAAATGTATATAACTCTTTTTCTGGACACTTTTTGTATCACAAACAGTACTGTATTTGCAAATCTGGTATGTCATAAATGTATAGATGTAGCAGTACTGTCTATCTGTATGTCGTGTGTGTCATATGATGAATTGAAAATGGGGGACCCTGATGTAAACAAGACGAAAGTCTTTCTCTGGTCTGCATCCCCTTAACAATTGTATGTATTGAGCTGTACTGTACCCATTCTGCAATCTGTTAATACACTTTTCAATCAATCAATCAATTCAATCAAACAAACCTGACAAGAGTCTCAAAGTCTGGGGTGATGGTAGACAAAGCAACTCTGAGGTTGTGCTCAATGTCCAATCTGTTCCTCTGCTTTGTCTTCAGCTGGACCAGAGCTGAGAAGCCACTTTCACAAAGATAGCTAGTGCAACAAAACATTTTATATAAAAAAAAATATATATATATATTTTTTTTTACTTAAAAAAAAAAGTCTACACACACATCCGCGACCCACTCAAAATGGCCATGCGACCCACTTTTGGGTCACGACCCACCAGTTGAGAAACACTGCTCTATACCATTGATTGATTGATTGATTGATTGATTGAAAACTTTATTAACAGATTGCAGAATGGGTACAATACAGTAAAGCTCAATACACACAATTGTTAAGGGGATGCAGACCAGAGAAAGACTTTCGTCTTGTTTACATCAGGGTCCACCATTTTCACTTCATCAGGACATATATGACATATATGACTTACAGATACAGTACTGCTACATCTATACATTTATGACATACCAGATTTGCAAATACAGTACTGTTTGATACAAAAAGAGTCCAGAATAGAGAGTATATACATTTGACGTAAAAACTGTACATTGGAGGAGGTTGGGTGGGGTTGGATGGGTGGGGGGGGGGGGGAGAAACACTGTACAATTGTACAAGCAAAACTGTACATTGGAATATTGACAAAACCATACTAGGTAATTTACTGTACATTGGAGGGGGGTGGGTTAGGACATTTACAGGGGCCAGTTTCGAATTGCAGTCTCCCATAGGTGTTCTTTGAGAGTGTTTTTGAAAGTGGGTAGTGTGAGAGAATGAAACTCATCATCTCCTACCACCAAAATGAAGACAAAAGACGTCCCCACCCTCCTTTGTGTCCAAAGACCCCTCGCCACTCACCTGCCCTGTCCGCGTCTATGCCAAATACAACGCAGTTCGGTTTCCGGGTTCCTCTGATTGGCCACTAAGCCCACGTGACCGCGCGCTAGCACGCCCCCCTTATCGCCCGCTGCCGCGCTGTGAAGCGGAAGAGCCAGCGAGGCGACGCGAGGCGGTGGTTTCAGCAGCAGCGGCCGTCTTCTTCCGAGGCGGCTCGTTCTTATTAATCCCTAATGTCATGTATGTTGTGTATGTCATAAATGTCGATATGAATTGAAAATGGGGGACCCTGATGTAAACAAGACGAAAGTCTTTCTCTGGTCTGCATCCCCTTAACAATTGTGTGTATTGCGCCATACTGTATTGTACCCATTCTGCAATCTGTTAAATAAAGTTTTCATTCATTCATTCATTTCTCCCCCACTACTCCCAAAAGTAACACTAAATAGATAAAGTACAACAATGCCAGACATCAGGGTCCCCCATTTTCAATTCATATCGACATTTATGACATACACAACATACATGACAGCGTTGGCTGTTTGTACGATGAAACAAAGAACTTCTAAGATATACATTAACTTGGATTTCAGTGATATTCAGTGGTTATGTCAGTGTTCTTAAAAGCTTGTAGTTGTGCATGTCATAAAAGAAAACTCGCATCATTTGGGTATTTCTGAATGTTTTGGCATATGAGGATGCATTTTTGTGTAATTGTTTGATCATAATACAGGACTAAGGAACATGGTATTTTTTTATTTCAAATTATATATATATATAGGACTATGTATAAAGAAACCATTTCTTCTTTCAGAAAGGCTGATATAAAGCTAATGTTTTGTGTAATTGTTATACTCATTTAGGACCATTACATGTGTAGTATTAATTGTAGAATCATATCATATCAGTACCTTCAATAAAGAGTAGATCTGACTACTTTACTGAATTAACAATTACTGTGAATATCTCCAAACCACGCTCAAACATTGAGTAACAATACCTTGGATGATGTAACTGATATGGATATTAGTCGCGCTACTGGATAAAAAGACGCTGGTACCCTCGACAGTTAAACAAAATAAATCACTTTATTCATTCCAGATGTAGCTTATTTTTCCAATCATATTGTACTGAACAAAGATTAGCAACACTTTTTCTTGCGGTGAATTCCTGCCTGAACATTCAAGACATGCTGTATTGCGTGGGGCTTTTGGAGAGGAAGATCCGTAGGACATCACAACGTCGATTCCTGAACGCAACCTCTTTGATAGAGGAGAGATTACACCCATGCAGCCTCGAGTGTCGTGTGCAGTGTAAACAAACATTGTTTATGAGAACACATCCAATGGGAACACAGTTTCTTGAGTCTGGCGTTGTTGTACTTTATCTATTTAGTGTTACTTTTGGGAGTAGTGGGGGAGAAATGAATGAATGAAAATTGTTAAGGGGATGCAGACCAGAGAAAGACTTTCGTCTCGTTTACATCAGGGTCCCCCATTTTCAATTCATATCGACATTTATGACATACACAACATACATGACATTAGGGATTAATAAGAACGAGCCGCCTTGGAAGAAGACGGCCGCTGCTGCTGAAACCACCGCCTCGCGTCGCCTCGCTGGCTCTTCCGCTTCACAGCGCGGCAGCGGGCGATAAGGGGGGCGTGCTAGCCGCGGTCACGTGGGCTTAGTGGCCAATCAGAGGAACCCGGAAACCGAACTGCGTTGTATTTGGCATAGACGTGCCCTGTCCAGCCACACCTTCACCACCTCAAGCCCCCCCCCCCCCCCCCGAGACAGAACAAACCACACCACTCACCATTCCAGACAAACCACCCCGAAACACATTACCCCCTCCCCCCCTCATTGTATCCAAAGACCCCACAACCTCACCTCTCCTGTCCAACCACCCCAAGCCCCCCCTCCCAGAGCAGAACAAACCACACTAACTCACCATTCCAGACAAACCACCCAGAAACACATCAACCCCCCCCCCCCCCCCCCCTCCATGGACCCGAAATCCCCCCCCATGGAACAGACCAATCACCCACCTTTCCAGTTCGACCACTGACAATGGACACACCTTTTGCCCCTCCTGTATAGACTGTATATAATGTGACCACAATGGTTGATCCAGAGCTCAGTTGGGACACACCGGCCAGTGTCCACTCTGAGTCATCCTGCTGTAACTCTTTGATTCTCCTGAACCTGCTTTGGTATTAAACCCATGTTTGTTCAAGCCTACCTGACTGTCTACATTTGATTACTCCGGGAACAATTCTCCCACAGTAGTGATTCACATTCCTTTACAGCTTTAGGTAGGGCGTTCCACATTGATGTGGCATAATTGCGAAACGTGTTTAGTCCCTTGTTTGAGCCGAATCTGGGTTTCACATGATTTGTGGAGCTCCCTCTGGTGTTGTGATCGTGGTATTCACTGACCTTTGGGAAGTATTTTGACATGTACATGGGTACCTTGGTCGTGTAGTGTATCTTGTAGACCAGGCCCATTGCAAGTTGCTGTACTCTGTCGTCTACTCTAAGCCATCCTAGGTTATCAAAGTGGGCAGGGGTGAGGTGGGTTCTAGGAGTAAGGTCAAGCAGTAGTCTGACCAGTTAGTTTTGAGATGTTTGTAATTTTGTTTTTAGCACCTTTGAGGTGCTTTGGTACCATGAGGTGCAAGCATAGTCGTAGTACCCTTGAATGAGTGCTCCTGCTGCCAGAGTCTTCAGGGTATTCTTGTTTACCAGAGAGCAGATCCGGTACAAGAATCGAGTTCGTTGGTTGACTTTTTTTACTACATTGGATGCCATTTTGTCACAGGAAAGATTAGCCTCTAGGATGGAACCCAGGTAGGTAATTTCATCTTTCCTTGTGACAATATTGTCACCCACTGTAACTGAGAAGCCGTCGGTCTTGCTAACCAAACCTAGACCACCTCTAAATCTAACCCCTAACCAGACCTCACCATGTGGCACTTTACACACCAACCTCAAAATGTGATTTATCATTTTATATGTTTATGCAAGCAGATTGCAATCAGATTGCTATTGTGTGTACTATACACACTACTATTATCTACTCAAGTTCAACTACTACTGTACTGTAGGCATAGACGCCTACGTAATAGAGCAGGCGATGCACGTGCTCCAGGACTATTGAACTTGGGGGAGCAAACTTGTCTCTTTGCTCCCTCACTTTTTGATCATATGATATGATATATCCCCCCACAATATATAAATCTTATCTAACCATAACTACGTAATTTCAATCAAATTAATAATACGCAATGACACTTAATAGCAAGTTTTTAAGTTTCCAAAGATTGCGACACCCCCCTGCCCGATATGGTTTGATCCAGTCCCGCAGACAGAGTGGAGCCCGGCCGGCTCACACTCCAGTCTGCACAGCGCGCCGCTGCCTGCAGCCTCCACTCCAGGTGTAACAGTAAGCTGGTACACAGGCAGGCAGCGTGATTCGTGAACACTAGTTTAGGCACAACGCACAAGTTACAACAACAGCAGGATTTTCCACTAAGTAAGTTCAGACGTTGTTCAAACAAACTATTATGTTAGACATGTCTTTACTGTCGAGTGGTAGAACATCTACCACGCAATACAATAAAAGTGATTCACGGTCCGAAATGCCATCTGGTCATACCGTAAGTCCGTAACTAATAAATAATAATAATATAACGTTGGCGTTAGCCGCTAGCTAACGTTGTCATATTATCTAGAATAATAATAATCTCTGTTCTCTGTTCTCCTCCATCTCTGTTCTCTGTTCAGTGTGTGAATTATGTTAATCCCACAATTACTCAACTGCACTCAATATTTAAATACCAATGCTAGTCTAAATAAATGTAGACAGACAATGTACGCATTAAAAATATAATAATAATAATAATAATAATAATAATAATAATAATAATAATAATAATAATAATAATAATAATAATAATAATAATAATAATAATAATAATAATAATAATAATAATAATAATAATAATAATGCAATAAAAGTCTGAAAATGAAGGGATTATGTCCATGAGTGTCAGTTTTAGAAATTAAGGCCTGCCTCTTATATAACAAGTCTCTCTAATAAAGGCCTGGTGCTCTTTGCAGCTGAGGTAAATAGAACACCTATATTTGAGGATTTACGGTAAATCAAGATTTTCAATTATCTTAAGGTACAATACCTGAAATGAAAATGTGTGTGTGTGTGTCCAGCCAACCAGGTACCATGGCAGAAAAAAGAAAAAATACAGACATCAGAGCATTTTTCAGTACACCAAAACGCAAAGTAAGAACCCTAGTAGCCTAATAGCTCAAAGTTGTAAGTGGGGGACCCTGATGTAAACAAGACAAAAGTCTTTCTCTGGTCTGCATTCCCTTAACAATTGTGTGTATTGAGCCGTACTATATTGTACCCATTCTGCAATATGTTAATAACATTTTTAATCAATCAATAACAGATTGCAGAATGGGTACAGTACAGTACGGCTCAATACACACAATTGTTAAGGGGATGCAGACCAGAGAAAGACTTTCGTCTTGTTTACATCAGGGTCCCCCATTTTCAATTCATAATGAATTGTAAGTAAGGGTGCAATAGAAATGTTTCATAATGATGTTCAGTGTATTCATAAGTGTATTGCTCTCCTTAATGTAGAATGATATGGTGACTGTACAGACTCAGGAAGGAGAGAAAGAGACCCAAGAGTCACAGGTAATGGAAATATCAGACAGCAGTGTAGGATAACATAACAAATTAAGACACAAATACTTGGATTATATATCCCCCCCCTCTCTCCCTTTCTTTACAGATTAGCATAAAGATTGTGTATTCAAACCGGTTCAGTGTATTCATAAGTGTATTGCTCTCCTTAATGTAGAATGATATGGTGACTGTGCAGACCCGGGATGGAGGCAGAGAAGGAGAGAAAGAGACCCAAGAGTCACAGGTAATGGAAATATCAGACAGCAGTGTAGGATAACATAACAAATTAAGACACAAATACTTGGATTATATATCCCCCCCCTCTCTCCCTTTCTTTACAGATTAGCATAAAGATTGTGTATTCAAACCGGTTCAGTGTATTCATAAGTGTATTGCTCTCCTTAATGTAGAATGATATGGTGACTGTGCAGACCCGGGATGGAGGCAGAGAAGGAGAGAAAGAGACCCAAGAGTCACAGGTAATGGAAATATCAGACAGCAGTGTAGGATAACATAACAAATTAAGACACAAATACTTGGATTATATATCCCCCCTCTCTCCCTTTCTTTACAGATTAGCATAAAGATTGTGTATTCAAACCGGTTCAGAGCAGCTTTATTGGTCAAGATTGAAGGCACTATATTGCAGGAAATTGCACGTACAGGTTCATTAAATAAAAAAAATATCTGCCGTGGAGGGGGTCGTGCCGGACACCCTCCAAACCACCCCTTGCTTGTAGAAAAAAAAATAAAAAATAAAAAATATATATAAAAAAAAAAAAAAAAAAAAAATATAAAAAAAAAAATGCACCCCCACTTTCAACTATAACTAGGCGGCCATGACTGTAGGCATGTCCCGGTAACCGGTTTCACGGTTTGAAAATGTTGCGGTGTCAAAACCTTTAAAATTACGTTCAGACGGTAGGCGCCGACGGTATGTTGCGAATCTGTTTACAGACTGTCAGTAGCTGGCTAACTCGCTAACTTAACGTTAACTAGCTTCCGTCAAAACGAACGGGTTGGTATGGCCATTGCGTTATTTATATTTGACATTAGCTATTGATGGGTGGAATATTCTGATTCTAGCTCACTAGATCAGTCACATTACTATGTTACATTACAGCTACGTTTATACTGCTTTTAAAATGTTCATGTCTATGTAGTTTGTCAAATTGTTATTTGTGGTCATGTTTTGTATCGCTCGTCTGTCTGAGACCAAGGACCACAATGGAAATAAGTCTCGACTTTTTTGTGTAGCATCCTTAACGTTTTTCTGGAATCTTGTATCTTTAAAAATGTCTAATAAAATCAAATCATTAAACGTTCTTTGTCTATAGCTTGCTAGATATGTAGCTAACGTTAGCTAGGCTAACGTCGGAAGCTGTAGCTAACATTACTGTCCAGTGGCCATGCAAACCACTCGTTGAAGGGCTAACGTTAGCTCACGTTAATTACCCCCTGTGTATAGAGCATTATTTTCAGATAACGAACAGCACACCACATCATGTATGATCCATTACAGCTAACGTTTTGACGGGAGATAGTTAACGTTAGCTAGTTAGCCAGCTAGCTAGTAGTACTGGTGAATCATGTTGCTAATTGATTTCGGTCGAGTAACGTTAGCGAGATTGGCGTACGTTCCGTTACATATTCATAATCATGAGAAGGATAGGAGTCTGAGGCAGGGATGTCGAAAGACGACAATAAACAATTATTTAATGTTAAACTCTGTTGACGTTAAGCTAACAGTTAGTGTGCTGACAGGAAAGTAACCAACAATATGGTCCGCGCGGAACCCTTATCGCCAACACATAGTTCCGTGGGTGGTTGTTGATCTTCCACAAAAGATTAATTGTTTAAATGCACGTTTAATCCAGTAAGAATAGTACTAGGCTATATAACATACATCTGTGCAAGTAGATTACATTACATTAACAAAAACCTCCATCATACTGCTGAACACCTATAGGTCTGGTGGAAGCCGGACTCGCCCCCCCCCCCCACATGTACTACTATTATTTATCATTTATATACATATAGAACTACTCCACATGAATTTTAATATATCATGCTTTAAGTACTGTAGTTTTAATGTAGTTGGTGTTTTTTTATATAGTGGTCTTTTTACTGTAGTTTTAACATAGCTGGTGTTTTTTTTATAGTGGTGAGTATCTATGTATTGTGAATGTATGTTTGTCTTTTAACCACTGCACAAATTAAGTTCCGAAAGGAAAATAAAGTAATTTGAAGTTTGAAGTTGAAGTTTGAAGTACATGCCTATTCATAAATTAAAGTTTATTTGGAAGTATTTTTTATTCTGTACTTAGTTTGAAAGTGGTCAGACAGTTCCCTCTGTGTGTAATACAGACAGTCTTCACACATTCATAAATAACACTTAGAGAAAAGCTGATTTGTGCACTGTAATAAAAGAAGTTTTGTTCAATGGGAATTGTTTTTCTTTTTTTTTTACCGAATACCGTGATATACCGTGAACCGGGTATTTGTATATGTATACTGCACCTTGTGTATATTGCACCTTGTGTGTACTGCACCTTGTGTATACTGCACCGTGTGTGTACTGCACCTTGTGTGTACTGCACCTTGTGTGTACTGCACCTTGTGTGTGGATACTGCACCTTGTGGATACTGCACCTTGTGGATACTGCACCTTTGCACCTTGTGTATACTGCACCTTGTGTGTACTGCACCTTGTGTATACTGCACCTTGTGTGTACTGCACCTTGTGTATACTGCACATTGTGTGTACTGCACCTTGTGTATACTGCACCTTGTGGATACTGCACCTTTGCACCTTGTGTATACTGCACCTTGTGTGTACTGCACCTTGTGTATACTGCACCTTGTGGATACTGCACCTTTGCACCTTGTGTATACTGCACCTTGTGTATACTGCACCTTGTGTGTACTGCACCTTGTGTATACTGCACCTTGTGTGTACTGCACCTTGTGTGTACTGCACCTTGTGTATACTGCACCTTGTGTATACTGCACCTTGTGTGTACTGCACCTTGAGTGTACTGCACCTTTGCACCTTGTGTGTACTGCACCTTGTGTATACTGCACCTTGTGTATACTGCACATTGTGTATACTGCACCTTTGCACCGTGTGTGTACTGCACCTTGTGTATACTGCACCTTGTGTATACTGCACATTGTGTATACTGCACCTTTGCACCGTGTGTGTACTGCACCTTGTGTATACTGCACCTTGTGTACTGCACCTTGTGTGTACTGCACCTTGTGTGTACTGCACCTTGTGTACTGCACCTTGTGTATACTGCACCTTGTGTATACTGCACCTTGTGTGTACTGCACCTTGTGTATACTGCACCTTGTGTATACTGCACCTTGTGTATACTGCACCTTGTGTGTACTGCACCTTGTGTATACTGCACCTTGTGTGTACTGCACCTTGTGTATACTGCACCTTGTGTGTACTGCACCTTGTGTACTGCACCTTGTGTATACTGCACCTTGTGTACTGCACCTTGTGTGTACTGCACCTTGTGTGTACTGCACCTTGTGTATACTGCACCTTGTGTGTACTGCACCTTGTGTACTGCACCTTGTGTGTACTGCACCTTGTGTATACTGCACCTTGTGTGTACTGCACCTTGTGTATACTGCACCTTGTGTGTACTGCACCTTGTGTATACTGCACCTTGTGTGTACTGCACCTTGTGTGTACTGCACCTTGTGTACTGCACCTTGTGTGTACTGCACCTTGTGTGTACTGCACCTTGTGTACTGCACCTTGTGTACTGCACCTTGTGTGTACTGCACCTTGTGTGTACTGCACCTTGTGTGTACTGCACCTTGTGTGTACTGCACCTTGTGTGTACTGCACCTTGTGGCACCTTGTGTGTACTGCACCTTGTGTGTACTGCACCTTGTGTGTACTGCACCTTGTGGCACCTTGTGTATACTGCACCTTGTGTGTACTGCACCTTGTGTGTACTGCACCTTGTGTATACTGCACCTTGTGTATACTGCACCTTGTGTATACTGCACCTTGTGTATACTGCACCTTGTGTGTACTGCACCTTGTGTGTACTGCACCTTGTGTACTGCACCTTGTGTGTACTGCACCTTGTGTACTGCACCTTGTGTGTACTGCACCTTGTGTGTACTGCACCTTGTGGCACCTTGTGTGTACTGCACCTTGTGTGTACTGCACCTTGTGTGTACTGCACCTTGTGGCACCTTGTGTATACTGCACCTTGTGTATACTGCACCTTGTGTATACTGCACCTTGTGTGTACTGCACCTTGTGTGTACTGCACCTTGTGGCACCTTGTGTGTACTGCACCTTGTGTATACTGCACCTTGTGGCACCTTGTATATACTGCACCTTGTGTGTACTGCACCTTGTGGCACCTTGTGTGTACTGCACCTTGTGGCACCTTGTGTGTACTGCACCTTGTGGCACCTTGTGTATACTGCACCTTGTGTATACTGCACCTTGTGGCACCTTGTGTGTACTGCACCTTGTGGCACCTTGTGTATACTGCACCTTGTGTGTACTGCACCTTGTGGCACCTTGTGTGTACTGCACCTTGTGTGTACTGCTCCTTGTGTATACTGCACCTTGTGTGTACTGCACCTTGTGTGTACTGCACCTTGTGTGTACTGCACCTTGTGTGTACTGCACCTTGTGGCACCTTGTGTGTACTGCACCTTGTGTGTACTGCACCTTGTGGCACCTTGTGTGTACTGCACCTTGTGATCACCCCGCCTACACGTCCATCGACTGCTGGATGTGCGCCGCCGCGGCCATGGCTTCCAGTATCTGGTGGACTGGGAAGGGTCTGGGCCAGAGGAGCGCAGCTGGGTGTCCCGTCAGCTGATCCTGGACCCCACCTTCATCTGGGAGTTCCACCGTGAGAACACCGGCAAGCCTGGAAGGGGGGGGGGGGGGGTCCTGTTACAGCCACATCTTTTTAATGCACATGATTTGTCAGTACACACTGTCATTTATAAATGAAATAAACTAAAGGTGCCTAAATTATGCATTACTATATTTCATCACAATATAATAGATATAGCTAGCTACTGACATTGTCATTGTGATAATGTCAGTAGTAGCTAGCTGTATCTATTGTTTACACTTGAAATGTGTATTTTTATTTTGTGTGAATTTTTATTTTGTCACTATTCTTTGAAAAAGAGTGTAAAATTGAACTGTATTTCTGAGTTGCAGCAACTTAAAAACATTAAATGGACTGTTATATCTTATTCAATTGTGGACATTTATTCATTAGACACTATTTCTGATGGTAAAATGAGCATAAAAGCAAAATACAGAATTCTGAAATATTAAAACGGAAAAAACGGAATTTGGGAAACATTTTTAATGGAATTTGGAAAACAATAAAACTGATTTCATATACCAAAGCAGAGTCACACACAGACAGACAGTGGCTCCAGTCGGACACACATTGCAGATAGAGACGCTGCTTGCATTAGAGAGAGCAGAGGATTTCGACTTGTTGTGTGTTGGCGCTGTATGGTTCAAATGTATTGAATTCAGCTCAATTCGATTTCAAACGGCAGTCTTTTTTATTATGTATAAATATAAATATCAATTAACCCAAATCCCAGTTTTTACAGTATAACAAAACCAAAAACGATCTGTATCAGCAGTGTATCGGCCGATATGGCTCATAGACGATCGGTGATTGGTATCGGTGGCAAAAAAACGCGATCGGGGCATCCCTAATGTCAGGACATGATTGTTAGGCTGACTGCTGCCACACTCGTTGGTGTCCAGTGTAAACAGGAGAGGGGAGCTCACCGCACCTTGAAGCACCCCGGTGCTGCAGAATTTGACCTCAGAGAGAGTGTGTCATTCACCTTGACTTGTTGTGTCCTGTTGGTAAGAAGAGAATAGAACCATTTGATTATTGAGGGGTTTATCCCCATACTCATAATAGGGATGCCAAAACTATTTAGTTGTACTCATGTGTGCCTCTCTCTCTCTCTCTCTCTCCACCAGTTGAATGGCCTCTGGTACAAACCCAAACTTTCTTCTGTTTGTTTTACAGGCAGGCTGTCTAAAGCGCTTTCCTGAGGGCAGCAGGTCAAAACACACATGAAGGACGATGTGTTGTCATGATGATGTGTGGGGTCATCAATTATTTTATGTACTTTCTTGAGCACTGTGAAACTGCATTATAGGGATCTTTGTGTTCTGCCGATAATTTTTGAGCTAAGGTTGACAACACCTTGCAGTTTGTTCTCGTCTCTTTGACAGAGGGATGTGAACCAGCATACAAATGAAAAGGTTCAAATACTCTCAATAAAGGAAGAATAAAACGTTGTCAGAATTCTCTGGTCGAGAATTCTCTAAAAGGGTTTAGTTTACGAATACAGTACAGACGCTGATGAGACTTTTTTATTATACCATCTGTGTTGTTGCTAAATTTGAGTTTGTCATCAAACACAGTTCATAAGCATTTGTAGTTCTGGACAATTTCCATCTCAACTCCGTGGATGGTTGTTGGGGCGACGTCTATGTGTTTTGGTGAGATAATCATTGCTTTGGTTTTGGATACATTTAAATCCAGAAAACAGCCATCACACCAGTCTACAAAGTCTTGTATTATGGGTCCATGTGATTTCTCTGACTGACTGAGAAGAGTTAGGATAATACTGTCGTCAGCAAATGTGTACATAACCACTAATAAGCTACAAAACCAAAAGGTCTATCATATCAAAACATAATCTAGGGATGCTTCAGTATAATAAAATCACATCTAGAATGTGGGGCTTTGGCCCAAGGACTATTTGCATAACAAAGAGCTGTTCGAGAGAGCAGTCGCAATTGTCTGTCCCGCGTCACTCAGCTGTTTTTCTTGTTTCTTGTTTCTTGTTTTGTCGGATTCAGAGCACTGCTGGCGTCAACATGTGACTGCCGCTTCTGTCCGTATCTGTGAAACTGTATTCCAGCCCCGTTACCCGTTTCCCCCACGAACATTCCTTGTATTTTTTTATTCTACCGTCTACGTTGCTTGTTTTCCCGTCCACTCTCCTGCGCCCATCCTCACTCTCTACAAACATTTAACGTCCTCACTTTCCCCCCCTCTGTGGACCTGCCGACTACACTACCACCATCACTGGATCTCAAACTGGACTACAAACCCCGCCACTGGAAAATAAACTCCCGGTGTTCTGCAAAATTCTACTCCACACCAGAATTCTGCTGCCAATGTTAAAGTAAATATTTGTTTTACCTTGATAGGTGTCTGCTGTCTGGGAGCTAATAGGCATTGGCCTAACTGGACCTCTTCCAAAGACTGTGGATGGGTACCTGTATATACTCACAGCCACAGACTACTTTTCTAAATGGGTTGAGGCTTTCCCACTGAAGACCAAGACAGCAGCTGAAGTGGCACGGCACATCTGCTCTATTGTTTATAGACACGGTTGTCCGCAAAGGATCCTCTCTGACCAGGGAAGATAATTTGTAAATGAAGTATGTGCACTTTTTAAATACTATTGTAGTAAATACAATTCAGGAATTATTCCTTTGTGCTTTTTTTCTTTTTACTGTAAACAGTTTCAGCTCAACAGCAGCCTCTGTAGTCTCCTGGCTATTGAAAGAAGCGTCACAGCTGCCTATCATCCCCAAACCAATGGCCTGGATGAGAAGACCAACAACAATATAAAGCGGCAAGTTTTTAATTCGTGTATAATCCCATGAAAATAAAAAAATGTGTTACCTTAGAATGATCCCTTTATATCTACGTAGGGAGTGGTTCCTTCCATGGAGGGAAGGAATATGTTAATAATATCAGTATGGTATGCAGTGCATGGTTGGAGCAAGACATTTTGAACCATTTCTGAGAAAGGCTTAATTTAGTTTGTTTATCTCTTATTATACAAATTGGTAAATGAGAAGCAGGACAACTGGGATGTCTTCTTGGATGCTACCTTATTTTCTTTAAGATCAAAGATCCAGACCACCACGAAACACTCCCCTTTTCTCCTGATGTATGGGAGGGAGGCAGTGTTCCCCTCTGAGGTTCCTGTTGACACGCCGGTCAGTTTGTTTCTGGAGTCCTTTAAAAATAATCATAATGGCTTAATATATATGGCTTAAATAATCATAATGGCTTGGCTATGTTTTAATCATATTCAGCTGGATAATTACCAGTAATACTTGTTTTACATTTCAGCTTTCCACCATAATTCTTCCTGAGGAGAGGACTTATGTAAAATATTTGGAGGAAAAAAGGAAGTCAATGGAGACTGTAAAAAAAACAGTAACAGAAAACACCTCAAAGTCTCAGGAGAAGCAGAAGCAGGCCTATGTGCGAAACGGGTACAAAAAAAGTACAAAAATACTGTGTATCAGGCTGGAGATGAGGTGCTTCTCTTCAATGCGAGGAAGCGGGGAAGGAAGGGAGGAAGAATGGAGCCTGATTTTTCTGGACCTTATCGCATTCAAGTAATAGCGTGGATCGCCGAGGCACCGAAGGGTGGATGTTTCCTCTCCGTGCCCGTTAACAAGTAGAAGTCGCAATGGGACTGTTGATTTACGTTTTCGCTACCCTCCACTTCTGTCTGGAGTTGCTGCTTGAGTTGTGAATTCAGGTACAAATCCATAATCCACAGGAGGGAAAGTAGAAAATGCGCAAAGTACTTTGTTGTTGCTCTGTTGCGTTGGCTGTTGCGTTGATTACGGGAGCTACGTAAAATGCGACCGTCCATGTTGAAGCCGGAAACAGGCCAGTCCCCAGTGAGGAATCGCACACGCCAGTCCCCAGTGAGGAATCGCACACGCCAGTCCCCAGTGAGGAATCGCACACGCCAGTCCCCAGTGAGGAATCGCACACGCCAGTCCCCAGTGAGGAATCGCACACGCCAGTCCCCAGTGAGGAATCGCACACGCCAGTCCCCAGTGAGGAATCGCACACGCCAGTCCCCAGTGAGGAATCGCACACGCCAGTCCCCAGTGAGGAATCGCACACGCCAGTCCAAGAGAAGAGCAATCACTCCACTCAAATCAATAGAGTTATATTCCACTCTATTCAAATCAAATTTAAAGGGACGTGGCTGGGATAAATTGTGCCAGTCAGTCAGCCAAAACAAATTCTTGGACCAAGGTCGAACCGAGAGCTCTGGAGTCGAAGGCTCTCTGGGAGTGGCGAGCGGCGTCCCACAACCCCAATCCCTAGTCCCACCCACCCCCCTTCCTCTGCATTGGCGCTGCACTGACGGCTGCCTCGTGTGAGGGAGACCTCCCCCACCCAGGACTTGGCTTGTGCACTCCCCCCCCCCTCCCCCCCCCCTCCCACTCCCCCCCCCCCCCCCCTACAGCCCTGTAACAACCCTAACCCACTCCCCCCTCCTTCCGTAAATGGCGCTGCCTATGACGGCTGCCAGTCTGTTTGCGGTGGTGAATATGCATATGTTTGTCTCAAGGCTCTGTACCATTATTACTATCTAAAATGTAATAATTGTGGAATATTACTGTAATGAGCTGTATGTGTATGATCCAAGCGTCCTATGATCCTCATAGGAGCATAACAGAAAAAAGCATTCCATGTGAAGGTATTCTGTATCTTTGCATGTCAACTAATAAAGAAACTTGAAACTTGAAACTTGCATTTTCCTCTTGCACCATGGGAGAGGATTTTGAAACTGAAGAAATGTCCATGCCACAGAGGCCTTCAGTTATTCATTTTGCCCCCCGAAAAGATGACGTCGCAATAGAGGTCAAGCAAAATCACTACATGAAAAGCCTGCATCTGCCTTGAATATAATGCCCTTGTTCAATGTTTATTTAATGTATTCCTCCTTTATGCAGTTTATGTAAAGTTTACATTTCACATTCATGTTGTATAACTGTGTATGTGATTAATAACATAGAATCCACAAGATTCCTCATTGAAAGAGGAGAGCGTACAAGAAAGAGGTATACTGTATAAGTCTGTAACTGTATTTTACGTGTTATGGACCCCAGGAAGAATAGCCCCAGCACTGCTGTGGCTAATGGGGATCCAAATAAACTTAAACTTAAACTGTAGTTACTGAGTTCTGACCTGTTGGTCATTTGTTTGGCCTACCCACTTTTGCATGAAGGGTATTTGGCCTGTTCAAACTGTTCATGTTGGCCTGTTGGTCGATACTGATTGGGGATGTTAACGGTTAGACTTTCCTTACTTGATCATCGACAACGTTAACTATCAATTAATCAACCAAAATTGTCCCTTTTTATTTTCTCTCTCCATTTTGCCTAGTGTATTGCAACCCCATTGGACTAGAATCTGTAAAGCTGCGATGGTATCCCACTTGGGTCAGAGAGCCTAACACCATGTGATGGTATCCCACTTGGGTCAGAGGGCCTAACACCATGTGATGGTATCCCACTTGGGTCAGAGGGCCTAGCACCATGTGATGGTATCCCACTTGGGTCAGAGGGCCTAACAACATGTGATGGTATCCCACTTGGGTCAGAGGGCCTAACAACATGTGATGGTATCCCACTTGGGTCAGAGGGCCTAACTACTCTCGAGCTCCGACATGGCCGATCTTCATGGGGATCAGACAAGAGCAAGCATCCTATCCCCTATAGCTCACTATTATTCGGATGTTGATGGATATTGTTGATTAACCGTTGACATCCCTAATACTGATATTGGATATCGGGTCACATACTGACTCAAAATAGCTGGTTCAGGTATCAGTGACAATGGGCCGATCTGGTATTTATTATTATTATTATTATTATTATTATTATTATTATTATTATTATTATTATTATTATTATTATTATTATTATTATTATTATTATTATTATTATTATTATTATTATTATTATTATTATTATTATTATTATTATTTTAATAAATAACAATTCAGTACATTTGTATCTACAGTATGTATTTATTAGATTTTTTTGTTTTAAAAAGTTAGGAAAGCAATGTTTAAGTCAAACATGATGTTGCCTTACACATAAAATAATGATCCCAGTCTCTTCCACACAGTGAGGGATACAGCGTATTACTTAAGCATTACATCACGCGCAGGAGTGGTTTGTGACCAATAAACCATGCCTAGGGGTGGTTGTTAGGCCCGAGGCGCAGCCGAGGGTCGTTAGACCCCCCTAGGCATGGTTTATTGGTCACAAATCACGACTACAAGTGGTGTAAAGCTTTTATACAACTGCCAGATTCATCCAACCTTATTTATATACAATAAACACACATTAATCGAAGATTTATTGAAAAAACCATCCGCCAGAAAAAGTAGTTCCCACAACTACAAAAAAGACAAGTTGCCTCCATGTGGAAGCAGCTTGAAGTGCATCCAACCAAACTAACACATCCAACTGTGTATTATTGGAATGATTGAGAGAAGTTGCCTCAGGTGGAAGCAGCTTGAAGTGCATCCAACCAACTAACACATCCAACTGTGTATTATTGGAATGATTGATTGAAAATTTTATTACCAGATGCAGAATGGGTACAATACAGTACGGCTCAATACACACAATTGTTAAGGGAATGCAGACCTACTTTCCATAGAACTTCATTCTTAGATGCTTCTATATAAAGTAGGTAAAACAAATTAAAACGTTTTCTTTGCCCTATAGGAAAAAAACGTTTTCTTCGCCCTATTTTTTTATTTATTTCTTTTAGCCTAAACTTAACCAGTTGGAAACCAGGGGTACAGTAATAAAATTAGCAATCAACCAATCAATCAATTCAATAGACCATGCTCACTTAAAACAGCGCTGCTTCTCTCTCAGTCTGACTCCCCCGCTGTTGCAGACAGGAGTGTGTGTGCGTGTGTGTGTGTGTGTGCGTGTGTGTGTGTGTGTGTGTGCGTGCGTGTGTGTGTGTATGTGTGTGTGTGTGTGTGTGTGTGTCTGTGTGTATGTGTGTGTGTGTGTTTGTGGGTACGCCAGCGTCGGACAGTGTGAGAGAGAACGCTGCAGTCAGTAGAAAGTAGGAAGGAAGAAATTTAAATCAATCAATTAATCTATCAATCAAACCGCGATTTTTCTTTTGTTCTAGATTGACTCAAGACCCATCAATTACATCATCCAACATTGTTTAAAGGACTAACACATTCCCCTTGACAGAATCGCTTCATATTTAGTCGTTATGGTGCTTTCAACATAACCATTTGTTGTCCGCGATCTTGTTTTCTCCCGGAGTGAGCCGGGGAGGGTTATGTGATTCGGTTGTGGGCGGGTCCTGAGCCCAGGACCGTGGATTGTTGCCAATAAAGACGTGTGAATGGCCAATCAGAATCGAGAAATTTGCATGCCGTTGTATAATTATTACTCAACTGATACCCAAAGCCCAGGTACTAGTGTCAGTATCGGGACTGGAAAAGTTGGATCGGTGCATCCCTGGCGTTCAGGTGTCCCTATACTTTTGCCCATGTAACCGTAATAGTACGGCGATAATAAAAAAAGATTAATAATATAAATAAAAGCATATCTGACGCTCACGGCCAGGTGGGAGCAGCTGTTGGACCTCCATACAAACTGTATGATTCCTCCTTCCGTACGCTGCATGGAACAGAGTGGCTGTCTGATGAAGTAAGAGACTGAATGAATGAATGAATGAATGAATGAATGAATGAATGAATGAATGAATGAATGAATGAATGAATGAATGAATGAAAACTTTATTTAACAGATTGCAGAATGGGTACAATACAGTACGGCTCAATACATACAATTGTTAAGGGGATGCAGACCTGAGAAAGACGTTTGTCTTGTTTCCATCAGGGTCCCCCATTTTCAATTCATATAGACATTTATGACATACACAACATACATGACATTTATGGCATAGGGACATATAGGATACATTTGTGACATAGGCGGTATTCAAATATACAGTACTGTTACCCCTAGATCCTGACAGAGTATATACATATGATGGGGAGGGGACTGTACATTAGGAGGGGGTGGGTGGGTGGGAGGGAAATATACATACGGCGGGGAGGGAATATATACATGCGGTGGGGAGGAGACTGTCTATTAGGAGGTGGTGGGGGTTTTGGGCATTTACGGTGGCCAGTTTCGAATTGCAGCCTCCCGTAGGTGCTCTTTAAGAGCGGTTTTGAATGTGGGCAGGGATTCACATTCCTTTACAGCTTTGGGTAGGGCGTTCCACATTGTTGTGGCATAATTGCGAAACGTGTTTAGTCCCTTGTTTGAGCCGAATCTGGGTTTAACATGATTTGTTGAGCTTCCTCTGGTGTAGTGGTTGTGGTATTCACTGACCTTTGGGAAGTATTTTGACATGTACATGGGCACCCCGGTCGTATAGTGTATCTTGTAGACCAGGCCCATTGCAAGTTGCTGTACTCTGTCGTCTACTCTAAGCCATCCTAGGTTGGCAAAGTGGGCAGGGGTGAGGTGGGTTCTGGGGTTCAGGTCAAGTAGTAGTCTGACCAGTTTGTTTTGTGATGTTTGTAATTTTGTTTTAAGCGCCTTTGAGGTGCTTTGGTACCATGAGGTGCACGCATAGTCATAGTACCCTTGAATGAGTGCTCCTGCCAGAGTCTTCAGGGTATTCTTGTTTACCAGAGAGGAGATCCGGTACAAGAATCTAGTTCGTTGGTTGACTTTTTTTATTACATTGGATGCCATTTTGTCACAGGAAAGATTTGCCTCTAGGATGGAACCCAGGTAGGTAATTTCGTCTTTCCTTGTGACAATATTGTCACCCACTGTAACTGAGAATCCGTCGGTCTTGCTGAGTTTGTTATTTGAACCGAAGAGAATGGACTCTGTTTTGCCCATGTGTAATGATAGTTTGTTATCAGCGAGCCATATGCAGATTTTGCCTAGTTCCGTGCTGAGGGTTTTTTCAACCTGCAATTTGTTCTTGTCAGAGACCAGCAGGGCTGAGTCGTCCGCAAACAGGAACAAGTTGCAGTCACAGGCTGACGACATGTCATTTGCATAAATTAGGAAGAGTAGCGGTCCTAGTATGCTTCCTTGTGGAACACCACAGCTCACTGTGAGGGGGGGGGATAGAGTACCGTTTACCTCTACCATCTGTTCTCTCCCCTCCAGGTAGGATTGCATCCAGCTCACTGATAGGCTATCAAAACCAATTGCTTTTAGCTTGTCCATTAGAATGGAGTGATTGACAGTGTCGAAGGCCTTTTGTAGGTCCAGCATGACCATGCCGCAGTATTTGCCCACGTCCACCTCTTGTTTGATGTGGTCGTTCAAATAGAGGAGGCATGTGTCAGTGGAGTGGGACGTTCTGAAGCCAGATTGGAATTCGTAGATTAGGTTTTTTTCCGCCAGGTACTTTTCGACCTGTTCGTAGACTATTTTCTCCATGACTTTCGAGATGGAGGTAAGAATAGAAACAGGGCGGTAGTTGCCTGGGTCTAATTTGCTGCCCATTTTGTGTAGAGGGGTCACTCTCTACACGCAATTTTGAAGTCCTTGGGGACGTGCCCCTGTCTTATAGAGAGGTTTATTATGTGTGTGATGACTGGGGTGATGGCGGCTGCTGCGTCTCTGAGGAATTTGGAGGGGATGTTGTCATGGCCAGTGGCCTTGTTAGGTTGGACTGCACTGTTGAAAATGTAAGACAATTTTAAATTGTTTATTTATTATTGTTACTAAACTTACTATTAATAATATTTTTCTGCAATGCAGGTCATTGATGCATACATGCTCACCCTGGTTGGAAAACAGCAAGCAAGTGGAAATTATATTGTTAGATGTTTCCTGCACTATAATATAATGATTTGAAAGACAACGGGACACTACTGACCCGGCTGAAGGACGAGCTCTCCCAGGTGCACATGCCTGACTCCACCTGCAGGTGGATCATTGACTTCCTGTCTGACTGACAGGAAGCAGCATGTGAAGCTGGGAACCCCCCCTACCCTCCGTACAAATGTGTGAAAACCTACCTGGCTAAATCAATCTGATTCTGATTAATTTCGCATACATTTAAATTGTTTTTAACAGAAACCTGTTCACCATCTGTGTGCTGGTGTTGCAACGTCACTGTTTTCTGGAAGATTCGAGTGTCTCAGATAGGTAATTTATTTGTCAGTTATTTAGCAGCATTGATTATCAATAACAATAATTAACAATAACTTTGTCTTAAAAACCCATTCCTCAGATGAAGTTTCCGGGGGAAGAAATGTGGATGTGCCCTGTCAACTTTGGGAGTCACTGGATTTTAGTGGTTTGTTACCTTTCTTTGCTTATTTTAAAGTGCAATATTTTTTCCATGAGGCCTATTTTTGCATGTATTGCTTTCAATTGACCTCTGATGCAGTAGAATCCAATCACATTGGATAAAAGGATCTGCTAAATAAATATAAATGCTGTAATGTGATGAGAGAATAACATGAATGTACTCAACTTTTTTAGATTGTCAACATGTCAGTTAAGGCACTTGTGCTGATCGATCCGATGGGAAGTGAAGATGCCTATGAGCGTAAATTGCTACGCAACTGGAGGTAAATGCCATTAGTAGTTCACCCAGTCCTTGGGTAGATACAGGTTTTGACCAGCAGATGGCAGCGACGAGGCAGCTCAGTATATTTCTTAGTCAAAATCCATGCAAATGCCATCACCTCAGACACAAAGGTGATCAGTCTGTGTGGGTCATGTACTTGAGAGGTATTTGATTTGTGAATACTTGGTGAAATGCATTTGTTCTCTTACTCACAAATTAAATGAAAATCTGTATAGTGCACCATGATTTATTTACTCATACAGAATGAGTGGCGTTGCTACAGTTAAAACCTTATGAAAAACGTTGTTTCTAGGGAATGTAGAGGCTCACTGCGTGGTGTGCTCCTTCCAGCAATGTGATGCTGATGAGAGCATGACATGACTGCAATGGTAAGTAAAGTATAACATCAAATGTGTTTTGGATTATTAATTGACTCACAAATGTGTGTGCATATTACCATATCATTAATCTCATTGTAGAGTTTTATTTACCTACAGTAATGCTATTTTAATTGATTTTTTTCCGGTAGGTGATTCGTGCAGTAGGTGGGCACATTTTGAATGTGCCCAATTTGACGACACAGGTGGCTCCAACTATTTGGGCAGTAAATGTCTTTACTCTACAGTACGGCTCAATAGATACAATTATTAAGGGGATGCAGACCAGAGAAAGACTTTCGTCTTGTTTACATCAGGGTCCCCCATTTTCAATTTCAAAGACACAAGAGTTTGTGTGTTATATAACATGTTCAGAATTTCCGATACTCACTCACACACACACACACACACACACACACACACACTCACACACATGTACATGTTTGTATGAGCCATTTGTAATATATTTAGAGGAGGAAGCTCAATTCACACTATAAAGGTCATTTGAGCATGTAGCCTACCACCTGCTCCTATCAGGTATTCTATTCCTGCTGACATAACTGGGCAAGATACATTACCCCTTCTGTTGCAAATAATACATTTAGGATATACATGTTTATGTCTTTGAGGGGATCCCCAGCAAAATGAGGAATAGTTTACATTACACATAGACTGGATGTTAGACTCCAATGAAAAAATGTATATGAATGAATGACTATTCTGAGGTTTTTACACTCCACTGTTATCTCCCTCCCCACCAACAGTAGGCCTATGGATTTGTTATGGGATTCTGGACTAACACACATTTAATGAGGGTCCGAGAGACAACATCTTATCAAATGAGGACCCAAAGCCTAATGTGTATCAATTTGGGGGTCCTTGGCAGGAAGACCACAGCACTAACACACACTGGTTTATGTGTGGTTTGTTTATTTCCATGACCATGATACAACAACAATCATGACCAACAGATATGTCTTTGCTCTGTTATTTCTACTAACACATGCTATTCACAACGATTGAGTCATATATCTTCTACCAACTGTCCTGAAGGCAATAGACTACTGACCATTTTAATTGCCCTGACAAGTTGCCAGTGTTGTCATTATGCTATTTTGAAGCACGCTTTTATCCTAAAAGGCCTTATGGTACCACAGGTATTGATTGATTGATTGAAAATTGTATTAACAGATTGCAGAATGGGTACAATACAGTACAGCTCAATACACAATAATTTACTAGGTACTTGGGGACCGTTTCTTTCAGTACTTTAAAAACCAGTAGCATTTTAAGCTGGTGTACCCTGTTCTCAACACTAAGCCATCCCAGACTGCTAAAGTGGGCTGGCGTTAGGTGAGTCCTAAAGTGAAGGTTTATGTTTGTAGTTGAAGGTTTGAAGGTTTCTAGTTTGTTTTGGGAGGTCTGGAGCTTTGTCTTCATTTGTTTGGATATGTTGCTGTACCATGAAGTGCAAGCATAGTCAAAGTGGTCAGACTACTACTTGACCTGACTCCTAGAACCCACCTCACCCCTGCCCACTTTGACAACCTAGGATGGCTTAGAGTAGACGACAGAGTACAGCAACTTGCAATGGGCCTGGTCTACAAGATACACTACACGACCAAGGTACCCATGTACATGTCAAAATACTTCCCAAAGGTCAGTGAATACCACGATCACAACACCAGAGGGAGCTCCACAAATCATGTTAAACCCAGATTCGGCTCAAACAAGGGACTAAACACGTTTCGCAATTATGCCACATCAATGTGGAACGCCCTACCCAAAGCTGTAAAGGAATGTGAATCACTACCCACTTTCAAAACCGCTCTCAAAGAACACCTACGGGGGACTGCAATTAGAAACTGGCCCCTACAAATGTCCTAACCCAGTTGTACAGTAAATGACCAAGTATGGCTTTGTCAGTATTTCAATGTACAGTGTATGTACAGTGTTTTTGTTCAACATATGCATACAGTAGTGTATATAAATAAATCCATGATTAAAAGCAACAGTTTCTTTCCCTGAATTCTGAGTTTATTTGATAGCGATATATTGAAATACCTTACCCCAGAAATCTTACATATAAATGTTATGATAGAGTATAAAAATATGCTCACCAATATGCATACAGTATACATTGAGTGAGTAGTGAGGTAATATAAAATGATTGTGTAGTGGGAGCATTCTTTGATAGCGTCTTTATGTCTATTGAAATACGCTACGGCAGCAGTTGTCGAGGAAGCAAAGCAGCCGAAATCTTATATAAAAATGTTATGATAGAGTATAAAAATATGCTCACCAGCGAGTCACCATATCTTGTTAAGGGGATGCAGACCAAAGAAAGACTTTCGTCTTGTTTACATCAGGGTCCCCCATTTTCAATTTCAAAGACACAAGAGTTTGTGTGTTATATAACACGGATCTACACATTTTCTCCTCGACTTAACGTTACCTGGCTGTCCTCCGGTCCTCCGGTGTTCCTCCCTCTGCTGCTGTCTGCTAACCAGCTACCTGCCTGGTACTGCCTGCCTGGCCGTGCTGTGCTAATACCCCCTTCCCGCGAGGGCGTCACCACTCCCTTGCGCTGGCGGGTTTCCACTACTGCCCTCACTCTCTGTTGGTTTTGGCTGCTGTTAGTATGGCGCGGTCAGGTTGACCTGCTACGCGGGCTTGGTCTGGAGCCGGCTACTACACGCCGCACCAAAACAACAACACACTCTCTCCCAGTGTCCAGCTGCAGCTCCGGAGTGCTCCCAGTGTCCAGTCCAGCTGCATCTCCGGAGTGATCCGCCCACGACGCTACTCCAACTCTCCGCCCTCCAGCTACTACCAATTTTTAACCCACTCCTGCTCCTATCCTACACCCAACTTGGACTCCTGCTTCTCCTACCGTTTTTCCCTTGGATTCTCACTCACTCCCCATTTTTCACTGCCCCCCCCCCCCCCCCCCCGCCGCTGTGGTGTTATGTTAATGTGTGTGCGCTATACGCGAAGGTACAGGCCACCGTACTGGGGGTCAGAGAGAGTTCGAGAGGAACCTAGGATGCACACCCGTTGTAACGTAGCGAGGCTAAGCTAATAAACATACTTACAACCAAAGCAGAGGACTCACATATTTGTTACCGTGCAAAGTAACACGACATGGTGTCAGAAGTCCTGCTAGAGTTGTGTATGAGTTCGGTCGGACATTAAAGTGCCATTTGAGACTCGTTTATGACGAAGAAGAGCAGAAGGAGAAAAAAAAAGATGGTGGATAACGCTAATAACGCTGTAGCTCTGGTAGCGGCAGCGGTTTCAAGTGCTACGTTTAGCATCCAGCCTCCTGAGTCCTTCGACTTCTCAAAGCCGCAAGAGTGGGCCAAGTGGATACGCAGGTTCGAAAGATTTCGCCTGGCAAGTAACCTAAATGCTAGCTCTGAAGAGAATCAAGTCAACACGCTAATATATTGTATGGGCGATGAGGCGGACGATATTTTACGCGGACTGAATCTGGCTGTTGATCTACGACGTACGTACCAAGGAGTGCGGGATGGATTGCAAGGTTTCTTCGTGGTCAAGAAGAACGTGATATATGAACGAGCCAAGTTTAACATGCGCAAACAGGGAGAAGGTGAAACAGTCGATTCCTTTGTGACGTCATTGTATGCGCTGGCGGAGTATTGTACATACGGAGTGTTGCATAATGAACTTATACGTGACAGGCTTGTCGTCGGTCTGATGGATAAGCGGCTGTCAGAACGCATGCAGCTGGACCCAGACTTAACCTTGGAGAGGGCATTGAACATGGCGAGGCAGAGTGAGGAGGTGAAACGACAGCAATCCTCTCTGCGAGGGGATGCCAGGACAGAGGCAAGTGACATTAAATCGGTGGACAGGGTGTTTAAGAGCAGTAGCAAGAACTATGCTAAGAACAGCCCCCAACAGGCTAACAGCTACACAGCCAAACCACTCAGTACCCAGTACCCGAGGGGGAGAAGTGTCCAGTGTCATAAATGTGGCAGTTCTCAGCTCCACCCACAGCGCGATTGCCCTGCTAACGAGGTGAAGTGCCATTCATGTGGGAAGATGGGCCATTATAAACGTGTGTGTAAATCTTCCAAAAATGTACATGAGGTTGAAGAAGACTATTCCTGCTCCTGTGATGGGGAGGAGGAGCACATGTTCTTGGGCAGCATCACAACTGATGGGGAGCCATGGATGGTCGACATAGACATCAATGGCAGACGTGTGCCATTCAAAATAGACACTGGCGCTGATGTTACTGTGATGCCTCACACTGTATTCAGAGAGATATACAAACACAAGGATCCACCTACCCTGCAGAAAGCAACAAAACCACTGATGGGACCTGGGAGGAGTCCACTAGATGTTGTGGGCGTCGCCAAGCTGTTGCTGAGGAGAGGAGAGAGAGAGGTGTTGGAGGACGTGTACGTCGCTCGACACCTACACTCAGCGTTGCTGGGGAGACCTGCTATCAGCAAGATGGAGCTTGTGGCACGTCTAGACAGTATAACGATGGAGACGCTCAAGACGACCTACCCAAAGATATGCAGTGGTCTCGGGGAGATGAAACAGCCGTATGCAATCAGGCTGAAACCGGGGGCTCAACCATTCTCACTGAAGACGCCCAGAAGGATTCCATTGCCACTGATGGACAAAGTCAAGCAAGAACTGTCCCGCATGGAAAGCCTCGGAGTGATCAGCCGGATCGAAGAGCCAACCGACTGGTGCGCTGGCATGGTAGTAGTCCCTAAGAAGAAGACAGAGGAGGTACGCATATGTGTCGATCTCACAAACCTCAATGAGTCAGTGTGCCGGGAGAAATACACCCTGCCAACAGTCGAGGAAACACTGGGAATGCTGGCCGGAGCCAGGATATTCAGCAAGTTAGACGCGAACATGGGATTTTGGCAAATACCCCTGACTGAGGAGTCGTCAAAGTATACAACTTTCATCACGCCGTTTGGTCGTTACCACTTCAATCGCCTACCTTTCGGCATCGCCTCCGCCCCAGAACACTTCCAAAACAGAATGGTGACTGAGGTCACAGAGGGGCTGGAGGGTGTCGTCTGCCACATGGATGATGTGCTGGTGTGGGGCCGATCACAGGAGGAGCATGACGCTCGTCTGCATGTCGTGCTGGGGAGGATCGAGAAAGCAGGAATCACCCTGAACACAGGCAAGTGCGACCTGTCAAAGGAAGAGGTGACCTTTCTAGGCCATGTGATCTCCAGCAGTGGCATTAACCCCGACCCGAGTAAGACGGATGCCGTGAGGAGGATGGAGGAGCCGACAAATGTCAGTGAGCTGAGAAGCTTTCTCGGCATGGTAAACCAGCTGGGGAAGTTTATCCCGCGGCTGGCGGAGAGAGACAAGGCCCTGCGAGACCTTCTGTCAAAGAAGAACTGCTGGCTGTGGGGCATCGAGCAGGGCAAAGCCTTCCAAGATTTAAAAGATGCACTAATATCTCCACCAGTGTTGGCCATGTACGATAACCACAGGGAGTGCAAGGTCTCAGCGGACGCGTCGTCGTACGGCCTGGGGAGTGTGCTTCTCCAAAAATGGGATGGAGTGTGGAGACCAGTAGCCTGTGTGGAGACCAGTAGCCTATGTGTCGCGGTCTCTCACACAGACTGAGCAGAGATACGCACAGGTTGAGAAGGAGGCCCTGGGCTTGACCTGGGCTTGTGAGAGATTTAGAAATGTTCTCATCGGCAGACACTTCCAGCTGGAGACGGACCACAAGCCTCTCCTGAGTCTCCTGGGGTCTCAGGCGTTGGATGATCTCCCTCCACGGATTCTGCGCTTCCGGATGCGCCTGATGCGCTATTCCTATTCCATTGCCCATGTGCCAGGGAAGAGCCTGTGGACTGCTGATACGCTCTCACGTGCTCCTGTGAAGAGGAGAGAGACACCAGAGGAGGAGGAGTTATTTGAGAATACAAATATCTATGTGGACATGGTAATAGAGAACCTGCCAGCGAGCACTGCCTACCTGGACAAGCTGAGAGAGCAGTTGGAGGGGGACAGTGTGTGCGCACAGGTGAAGCAGCGGTGTGCAGAGGGATGGCCACCACACAACAGTGAACCGGCTCTCAGGCTGTACTGGGCGGAACAGGCGTCACTCACAGTAGAGGATGGACTGTTGCTGAGGGGAAGCAGGCTTGTAATCCCTTCAACAATGAGAAACGACGTGCTTGCCAGGCTGCATGAAGGCCACCAGGGGGTGGTAAAGTGCAGGGAGCGAGCACGGCAGTCTGTATGGTGGCCCGGGCTCAGCCAGCAGCTGAATGAGCTGGTCCTCAACTGCCGAACATGCAGCAAAGAGAGAGAGAACCAAAGGGAGCCCCTGATGCCATCTCAATACCCGGGGTGACCGTGGCAGAAGTTGGGAGCAGACCTGTTCATGCTGGAGAGCAAGACTTACCTGCTGGTCGTGGATTATGCATCAAGGTACGTGGAGATCGCTCTGCTGACTCCCACAAAATCAACAGACGTCATCCACCACTTGAAGTCAATCTTCGCACGCCATGGTATCCCGGATGAATTGGTGACGGATAACGGGCCGCAATTCTCCGGAATGGCCTTTGCAGCGTTTGCGACGTCATATGGGTTTCGCCATGTCACAAGCAGCCCGAGATATCCCCAGAGTAATGGGGAGGCAGAACGTGCTGTCAAGACAATAAAAGGCCTCCTGAAGAAGGCAGCCGACCCATACCGTGCTCTGCTGGCGTACAGAGCCACCCCGTTGCATAACGGATACAGTCCAGCCCAGCTTCTTATGGGGAGGAGGCTCCGCACGACGGTGCCAACGCTTCCTGCTCTACTGGTCCCTACTCTTCCTGACAGTAAGGCAGTGGTTCAGAAGGAGGAGGAGAGGAGAATGAGAGATGCACAAAGCTACAACCGGCGTCATCGTACGCGAAGTCTCGACAGGCTCACTCCAGGAAAGGAGGTGTGGGTCACAGATCAAAGTGCAACTGGAGTTGTGGTCAGCAGTCACCCCACTCCACGTTCGTACATCATAGATGGACCCCATGGAACATTAAGGCGAAACCGTCGCCATCTCGTCCCCATGGAGCCCTCACCGGAGCAGAGTGCAGCAGAACCTACGGAGCAGGAGGTCCTGGAACCACCAGCTACTCCCAGAACCAGGTCTGGGAGATGTGTGGTGAAACCAACTAGGTTGGACTTGTAAGAGACAGTAGAGAGAGAGAGAGTAAAGAAAAGTGACATTCATGCGATAGAATGATAGAGGTTTATGTTAAGATAAGACATTGTTTCATGTATATATATATTATTTGTTTAGATATACATTTCGAAAGAAAGCAATTGCTATGTTCAATATAACCCAT